>NW_003314324.1:348795-482016 GCF_000143415.4 Selaginella moellendorffii | reverse complement strand
AGAAGCTCAAACTTACTAAATATGAAATATCCATAAATTGTGAATTTGGACATGGGATAAACACCATTGTGTTCAGGCTAATCTCTCCATTCCGTAGATATGCCAAATGAGAAAATCTAGACACTTTCCATAATTAGCATTTGGGACTTAAACGAGACTAACACAAAAGGCATGATAGCAATGGTATTTGGCAGACACGGTAAGCTATCATCTGGCAATATTGAGGGACTAGTCTTAATACACGAGGGTTCTTGCCAAGCTAGACAGAGCAAAAGAGAACTAAGAGCCAGGCTGAGAATGCTTAGCTAGATACACATAAGAATTCCTACCTTATGTTCATTTGGCTAAATACAGATGCTAAGCCTAATAAGCTAACACTTGGACAAGAGTGGCTTTTAAAGGGAACCAGCAGTATCGACCTCTTGTGTAGCGCACGTGGTTTTGACCCTTTATCCTATGGTAATTTACCATAGGATAACACCACGAAGCGGAACCTAAACCCTCTTTGTGCCACGTGACAGATGCCACGTGTCACATGCCACGTGTCCATGCCACGTGTCCACAGGAACCCGAGGTTCAGGGCCTTGGGCCACTGAACGAAGGAACGGTGCCAAACTCCCAAGCGTGACGCCAAGGAGTGATGGAACCGGACCACGGAGCAACTCCCGAGCATATAGCCCAAGGAGCGAAGGGACAGGGGCCCGGAGCGACTTGGAACAGTCCTAGAGCAACCAACATCCCAATGCCAGGACCAGCACGCAAAACGGAGCCAAACGGAGTCTGGCGCTATTTCGGCATACCGGTGGCCTAACGTGAGAGTATGGGTACTCCACCAGCTAGCATGGAATGGAACTTGGGCTTAGACCCAAGCCGGACGCAGAACAAGGACAGGCACGCAACCGGGAGCTAGACTATGCCTCAGGTTGGTCGGCCATGCCCGACCTACCCACTATCCCTACTATACAATGGAACCCCCCACAGCCCCCCCCCCCCCCCCTTGAGGAACATACGCTTTGGGCTTTCACCCCAAGCCTCCCTTAGTATCAGGAGTTAGTCTCTGGGACAAACTTGAAACTTACTAAATATGGAATGTCCTTAGATTGTGAATTTGGACACGGGACGAACACCATTGTGTTCAGGCCGATCTCTACATTCCGTAGATATGCCAAATGAGCAAATCTGGACACTTTCCATAAATAGCATTTGGGACCGAAATGAGACTAACACAAAGGGCATGATAGCGAGGGTGTTTGGCAGACACGGTAAGCTATCATCCAGCGATATTGAGGGACTAATCTCAATACGCGAGTGTTCTTGTCAAGCCAGTGCAAGACAGAGCAAAAGAGAACTAAAAAGCCAGGCCAAGTATGCTTGGCTGAATAGACACTTAGGAATTCCGTCCTTATGCTCATCCGGCCAAGTACAGATGCAAAGTCCAGTTTACTAACACTTGAACAAGAGGGGCTGATAAAGGGTCCAGCAATACCGACCTCCTGCCATCGTGGCAGTAAGGAAAGAGTGTTCGTAAGGACTGGTTGACAGGTAACTTTCGATACCCGAAGTCACATTTGCGACACTCTCCCCCCCTTAGGGAAGATCGACGTCCTCGTCGATGCATACTCGAGTCTAGAATACCGCCAAGGAAACAACTCCAGAAAAAGTTCACGGTACTCACACTATGTGAGAAATGCATCAACTTAAATGAGTTAGGGGGTAACCTCTTTGTCTAACGCGGATGCGCTACCAGCTCAGACACCTTCCGACCGTCGCCGACAAGGAAATGACCAACGGAGTTAGCCACCCTTGCTGCTCTGGGTGTCACCCAGCTACAAAACTGTGATACGCCCTGCCTGCAGAGACATAGAGAGAGAAGCCAGAGGCCCCAACCCTCCTGAACAAAGAAACCAAACCCGTCGGTAAGGTTTAGATAGACTACTGTAAACAGGCAGTTAGAGTTGTTTACACGGTCACGCCCTTTCAACAAAATAAGGAACATCGACAGAGAGGCGGGTGATGTGACCAGTCGACAGTAGCTACCCCATGACTAGAGATTGCAACATGCACACGAAGTGCCGAAGCCAGTCTGCCTATACTAGCCCAAACTCAAAGATCAATATATATGGACTATATCAAAGTCATAAACAATGATATCTTAGAGATTGAATTATCAGTGAATAAAGCTTTAAATTAGAACACAAAAGTATTCCAAGTAAGTTATCATCCGATAAACTAGTATTATAGTGCAAGAACCACCAAGATCAGCATAATTGGTAAACATAGGAATCACCATCCAACAAAATTCAATAGCAAGTAGATCATCAAGGAAACTCAATGATAAATTTTAACTATTAAAGATTGTAGACAGAATGCTAAACAACTTACGAAAGATAACTCAAAGAACACAAAGTATCATTGACTGACAAGCAAAATGCTCGCGAATGTATCACCCAAAGGAAATAACATCCAAATCTATCAAAACTAACTCAAGCAATAATCAACAGAACAAAATGAATGTTGCAAAGCAAACAAATATAGTGTTCATGCCAATCATCGCACTAGCCAATCCAGATAGATCCCAGCCAATAACACCAAGGAACTCAAGTTGCCTAAGCAAGTGTCAGCAACATCCTACTGATGTCTCAAACCCAAGAGACCAATCCAGAGCAAACCACAAAGAACATGTGGTATTGCGAAAAGCCAAAAGCCATCAAAGAGAACAACTAACTATCATGAAAGATCGTCAATCAGCCCATCAATGTAGTGATGTATAATCATCGTTGAAGAAAGAATCTACCATCCCGAAGAATAGCAAATAATTCCAAACCAACAATAATCAAGCAAAACTTGTGATAAGGACAATCAACTACCCTAGATGATAGTCAATCATCACCAATGATTGCCAAATGCAAAAACCAACTTCAACATCGAAGCTAATGAGCCAAAATGCCTTCCCCAACAACTTCTAACAAATGGAACAATGAGCACAAAACTCAAGAACCAAAAGCTCGAAGAAGCCTATAACTAAGTCTTGCCTAATAATGATCACGAGTCTCATAGAAGCTAACTTCAATGCTAAAGAAGAAATCATGGTGCAACCCACAATATCTTCCTCAACACATCCATAAGCTAAACTTCATAATGCCAAAGCTAATGAAGAGCATTTCTGCATCAATCCAAAAGCTAAGCATAACGAAGCTATGCTTAACAAGTGATCATCAAACGATCCTCCATGAATCCATCTATAGCAAGACGTAACTCACTTCATAACAAGCTCAAAAAAGAATCATTAATGATTGCTATATTCCGAACTCAAATCCAGTAAGGACTCAACATTCTAATATCGATCACTAACTCTTCTTCTCGTAGAGTTAGCATAGTCCACGACTAAATCACTTTTCAAGGAAAAGCTAAAGCTCAACCCTCTACTAAATAATCTCGTCTAGAACACAACTAACTCAACTTGCCACTCAGTTCGTTTGAACGTCAACACAGTTGCTAACTAGCAAATGCACGAATGCCAACAACACAAAGCTATAGCCAAATCATCAACACTATATTCATCAAGACTAATGAAACTCAATATCAATCCTTGGAAGGATATCTCATTTCACTCAGATCTCAATATCAACAATGTCAATGACAAAGCATCACTTCAATGCCATCAACACCAAAACAAAGCTAGAAGAAAGCATGAGTGAATCACCACTCGGAGCTTTCCAGCAACCAAGCTAACCAAGGTCGAAGATACTTTAATTAGTAACCAAGACCAATCCTTTAGCAAAACTCAGTTACAGATAACACTTCCTCAAGGAGTGAGTCACCACATCCAAGACTCAATGAAATCCAACACCACGAGCTAAATGCAACCAAATGATATCGACAGAGATAGAGTCGACATGTCAACATGGAAAAACCATGTAAGTCTAACGACACGATCCTCCGCAACACCATCCAGTAAAGCAAACCTATCATTGCTAAATCATCATCGAGTGAAGCAAGTGTCAACAGTCTTTTGACAAAGTCTACAAGCAATCATTAGTCGCAAAGCAACTAACAATCACTCTTTCAACTTGTCTTTACAAGACCCAAACACTAAACTCACGTCATCGAGTCATACACTTGTCCAACATGAACGTGATACCTTCGGTATGAGATAAAAGTTCATTGACAAGCACAAACTAAATGACCACTCGAATCCAACTCAACTGCAATAAGCTCACCAATGCATTTAGCCAATAGCTCTGAGCATGCTTGAAGAGGCTAGCTATGCATGATCAACACTCAGCTGAAACTAAAGTGAAGACCATGAGATGGACTCATATCGGTACACAACCTCCTCATAGACAAAGCTATAGTACGGGTACCAACATCTCAACCTCAAACAACTAAGTTGGACATCACCATCCTCAGCCAAGGTGCAGGGCCACCAAAACCAAGTCAAGATCAGTGAGAGCTCACTACTCTCATAGAGTCTAACGTAATGCAAGGTGCAAACTGCCACCAAGCACAACGCTACAAAAGAAAGGCACAAGGGTCACATTTCTTAGAAAAGTGCAACAGCCACTTTTCTACACTAACTCCAGACTCTATCCAACTCAATTGCTTTAGCCCCAAAAGTTAGCATCCCTTTCGGGTCGCATCATACAAACTATATACTAAGGTCTAAGTTAACCAAGGTTAACTCGAACCCCTTCACTAGTTTGTACTGGCTTACGAAAAATGGAATGGTTTTCGGCAAAGTGATCAACAGATCAGCCATTGGGGAAGTCTAAGAAAATTTGTGGAAAATTTCCATCCTAGAGAAAGAATGACTCTCAGTCCAGGATTGCAAACTTTCAAGACTCAACCAACTTCATCCTACAAACAACTTCACATAGGTTCACCTTGACACAGATTCTTATGACCCAATAGCATGCTTAAGCATCGAACATCTTTGCCCATTTTCCTGACATCCAACTTTGACATCCGCAAAGTGCAAAATGAACATCCAAGGCTTGATCACGAAGACCACATCTTCGGATATCCACATTGCACTAACACTTTTCTTCAACCACCTTCAAGATCCAATGTGAAGCCAAAACACTAACAAAAAAAAATGACATGGAAAATCAAGGTCTAAGGAAAATTCCTCATCACTCGAATCAACAATGCCACCTCCACTAACACAAGTGTTAGCAATGTTAATGCCTCAACTACACATCTTCTCCATCCAACAATCTACTCCAAGTGCTAACGTGTCAACTGACAAGTCATAGCAAGTGAATGCTATAACCCTTTTCCAACACCAATGGGCAAACTCAAGGAAACAAGGTACCAACTTAAGCTTAGCAGAATGGACCACTTTCGAGAATCCAGTCAAAGCTACTACAATGCTACTTCGTGTAAGTAGACTAGCTTCTCCATCAACCACTTTGGGGTTGATCATCATTTAACCAAGCAACTTCGTAAACACATTGCTCATTATCACATGGATATAATATAGAAATCACAATGACTTGATTATCGATTGAGCAACACCACGAGCAATGCCAATATCATTACTTCAAAGGTTTATGTGAGTATCAAGTGCCAACTCAATTTGACAAAATGCAACATAAATGCCACACTCCACCGATAGAGATTTACAACACCCAACATCACTAACTTTTGTTCACAACACGGACAAGCTCATACCACTCTCTTTCTGACCAAACTCAACACTAATCCAACACCAAGCTACTCAAGGAGCAATAGCAAGGTTCCCCAGAAAAGAATTGAGCATTGCAACCCAAATCTTCTAATAGCAAGCCTAGACAAAATGGATTAGCGCTTCACCGCTATCCATCCCATAACTCACCATTGTAAGACCACCATCTCCAACATGCATCAAGATAGGGACTCTTGATTGCATAATGTGAATATGAGCAATGAGTCACACCTCGTTGCAAATCATCTCTCCAAGAAGAGAAGATGATTTACGTGTTTGATCCTTCGTCCCTGATGACTCTCTTTTCGGTCTCATCTTTGACCAACCCTCAAGCTTGCTTTCGCACTGCCTTTAGTTCAATCCAAGAAAAGTTTATGAGAGAGCACGGCCATGACTACTTGAACCAATAGACTAATCCCTATAGTCTTGATTGATCCACTTATAATCATGCCTAGGAAGGATCCACTAGTGCCGTGCTAAACAGCTACGGACCAGCCTATTTGCCACTCATAGCAAACTCAGGGAAAGTTTACTTTCACTCACGGTACATGGAACAACTCATGGAACCACCGATAGGCTAACATTAATCCTGCCAACTCAAAGTGTAACCTCGAGTTGCTAATGTGCCTCACTCACGAGCCCAAGCGCAAACTCGTGTAACGGAACAACTCAGTCCACCCTATGAGCCCAAGAGCAAGCTCACATAATATGGAACAAAAAAAAAGGTAACCAAAACCTATCCCAAGGAACGATTGCGAAGTCTTTGCACCAAAATGTGTACCCACTCGGATCATCGTTTTCATCTCTGCGTATGCAACAAGACTAGTTGCCCAATCTCATTGAATAGTACTCGCTGAGACTCATGCTCTGATACCAAATGTAGCGCACGTGGTTTTGACCCTTTATCCTATGGTAATTTACCATAGGATAACACCACGAAGCGGAACCTAAACCCTCTTTGTGCCACGTGACAGATGCCACGTGTCACATGCCACGTGTCCATGCCACGTGTCCACAGGAACCCGAGGTTCAGGGCCTTGGGCCACTGAACGAAGGAACGGTGCCAAACTCCCAAGCGTGACGCCAAGGAGTGATGGAACCGGACCACGGAGCAACTCCCGAGCATATAGCCCAAGGAGCGAAGGGACAGGGGCCCGGAGCGACTTGGAACAGTCCTAGAGCAACCAGCATCCCAATGCCAGGACCAGCACGCAAAACGGAGTCTGGTGCTATTTCGGCATACCGGTGGCCTAACGTGAGAGTATGGGTACTCCACCAGCTAGCATGGAATGGAACTTGGGATTAGACCCAAGCCGGACGCAGAACAAGGACAGGCACGCAAGCGGGAGCTAGACTATGCCTCAGGTTGGTCAGCCATGCCCGACCTACCCACTATCCCTACTATACATTTGGAACCCCCCACAGCCCCCCCCCCCCCTTGAGGAACACACGCTTTGGGCTTTCACCCCAAGCCTCCCTTAGTATCAGGAGTTAGTCTCTGGGACAAACTCGAAACTTACTAAATATGGAATGTCCTTAGATTGTGAATTTGGACACGGGACGAACACCATTGTGTTCAGGCCGATCTCTACATTCCGTAGATATGCCAAATGAGCAAATCTGGACACTTTCCATAAATAGCATTTGGGACCGAAATGAGACTAACACAAAGGGCATGATAGCGAGGGTGTTTGGCAGACACGGTAAGCTATCATCCAGCGATATTGAGGGACCAATCTCAATACGCGAGGGTTCTTGTCAAGCCAGTGCAAGACAGGGCAAAAGAAGCCAGGCCAAGTATGCTTGGCTGAATAGACACTTAGGAATTCCGCCCTTTTGCTCTCCCGCCCAAGTACAGATGCAAAGTCCAGTTTACTAACACTTGAACAAGAGGGGCTGATAAAGGGTCCAGCAATACCGCCCCCCTCCCTTTGGGGCATTAAGAAAAGAGTTTCCTTAAGGCCTGGTCCACAGGTAATTTTTGATCCCGGAAGTCCCTTTCGGGACTTTTTGCCATCAGGGCAGTAAGAAAAGGGTTCCCATAAGGGCGGGCCGCCAAGTTTTTTTTGCCCCCCAAAGTCAATTTCGGGATTTTCCCCCCCCCCCCCCCCCCCCCCCCCTTCCCCTTAGGGAAGACCGACGTCCTCGTCGATGTATACCCAAGTCTAGCAAACCGTCAAGGAAACAATTCCGAAAGTTAACGAAAAACACACTATGTGGGAAACACACTGATTTCAATGAGTGATGGAATAACCTCTCCTCTATGTCCAAAGACGTTAAAACTTAGACACCCTCCGGCCGTCAGCGACAAGGAAATGACTAATGGAGTTAGCCACCCTTGCTGCTCCAAGTACCACTCGACTTACAAAGGAATGATACATCCCTAACCATAGGGACATAGGGAGAAGGCCAGAGGCCCAACTTCCCCTAAGCAAGAAATCAACCCCGTCGGGAAGATTTAGACAACTAATATAAACTGGCAGATGAAGTTGTTTACACAACCATGCCCCTTTTTCAAAAATGAGTCATTGAGAGAGAGGCAGGGATTTGTGATCAGTCTATAATAGTTATCCCCATAGTTATGGATTGGACCCATGCACCGAAGTGCCAAAGTCAATTTGCCAATATTGACCCAAGTGCTAACGAACAAGAGAGATGAAACTTTGATTTATAGAAATATATTACTTTATTAATTTGCAAGATTTATTACAAGATTGACAAGATTTAAGTTAGTCTTTATTACGATTCTCATATGCCGTGACAAGCTCACGAGCATGTGTAAGATTCCTAAGAGGTTCCCAAATTGATTCACAAGTCGGGTAACCTTTCCACTTAACTAAATATTCCTTCGCACGAGCTTGTCTCCGAAACTGAGAATCCAAGATAGACTCAACTTCATACTCAAGTTCACCATCAATGATCACTAGTGGAGGACGAATGTCCATAGAGCGTTCCACAACAGCATGATATGGTGCCAATAAACTAACATGAAACACATCATGTAAATAGGACAACTCATTTGGAAGATCCAACTTATAGGATACATCACCAACCCGCTTCAATACCTGATAGGGTCCAACATATCTCAGTAACAGCTTCCGAGATAAAGATCCCTTAATGTTCAAGTTCTAGGAATATAGCCACACCTAATCTCCCACTTGATAAGATACAACCTGATGATGCTGATCCTTATCACATCGATACCTTATCCTGAGCTTTGCCCATTGCCTTAGTAGCTCTAGACCACCCTTGGCGTAGCTGCTCCGCATAAGTCTCAACAGCTGGGACCAACACTTTGGACATTGGTTTCGGTATAACAATCTGTTGAGGCACCTCATGAGCATTCTCTTGCAGCATCTCCCATAGAGAACATCCTATAGCACTGTGAAATATGTTGTTATAATAGATTTTTGCTGTGTCCAAATGCTCAACCCAGTTGCGTTAGTCCACCACGACATAGTACCGCAGATAATCCTCAATTTGAGCATTCACGCATTTGGTCTGCCCATCAGTTTAAAGATGATAAGCCGTACTAAACTTCAACTTGGTACCAAACAACTGGAATAGTGTGCCCCAAAACTTCCTTGTAAATCTTGAATCTCTATCCGAGATCATCTCTTCAGGAAGACCACAAACCCACACTACTTCATGGAAAAAGAGCTTTGCTACTTATTTCGCATTCATTGTTTCCACAGTTGGAATGAAGTGTGCAATCTTCGACAACTGATCCACTACCACCATCAAAGTATCATAACCCTTAGACTTTGGCAAGCAAGTGACAAAATCAAGTGTCACACTTTGAAATGGCCATGTTGGTGTTGGAATGCACTGCAACTTTCTAGCCTGCTTCTCAGTTCTGCACTTACATTACTAGCATATAGGGCAGGAACGGATATAGTCCACTACATCACCTTCCATACCAGACCAGAAAAATCCCTGTTTTCAACAAAGCTAGAGTCTTTTGCTTTCCACCATAACTGCTGTAGATCCTTATGGGGAAGATACAATCTTTCTTGCTTATAGAATATAAGTCCATCCCGAACTGAGAAGTGAAACTTCACATTGGTTCGACTAGCAACTTCTACTAGGGTTCTTCTTCGACAACTTCGCATGGTGCAAGATTGCCTTCGCTAACGGATCATTTCCATACGAAGTCTGAACATCCTCCAACCAGTCCAAACTAATTGCCGATATTGCCCGGAACTGAGCCTGACGACTTAATGCATCTGGAATAATATTGTCTTTACCAGGTTTATATATGATTTCAATATCATATCTAGCAAGCTTTTCTTGCTAACGAGCCTGCTTCAGCGTAAACTTAGGCTGTATAGCAAAGTAGCTTAGTGTGTTATTATCTGTATAAACCATGGTATGTCCACCCATGTAGTGTCTCTAGTGTTCCAATGCCGACACTATAGCAAACATCTCTTTTTCATGTGTTGGCCATCTTTGTTGAGTTTCATCCAATTTCTTGGAATAAAACGCAATGGGACAACTATATCACCTTAGTGTAACACCAACAGCTTCGTCACAATCTTGCTACAACATGGCACTAATAGCATAGCCAAATGTATCACAATGCACTTCAAAGGGTTTATCAAGATCTAGGATCCTAAGAATAGAAACCGTAGTAAAGATCTCCTTCAACCGTACAAAAGTATACTAACAAGCTGGTGTTCAATGAAACAAAATACTACTCTTTGTCAACTCAGTCAATGGAAGAGCAATTCTTGCAAAATTGCGAAGAAACTTGCAATAATATCCTGCCAAACCAAGAAAGGAACGAACATTTGATACATTGGTCAGGACTTCACCACTTCCAACTTCTTTAGATCCACCTCAATTACGCCACCACCAACTATATGTCCAAGAAAGTTTATGTGCAATTGTCCAAAAGCACATTTACTTTCCTTAGCATATAGTTTGTGTTTGCGCAACTGCTAAAACACTAGCTCCAAGTGTTTCAAATGATCCTCCAATGTTTCACTAAAGACTAAAATATTGCCGATATATAGGACAACAAATGTGTCCAAATAATCTCCGAATATCCTATCCATCATAGTGTTGAACGTTGCCGGAGCATTGCATAACCCAAACGGCATTACAAAGAACTCATAAAATCTATATCGAGTCTTAAAGGCTATCTTCTCCACATCCTGATCTGCCACCCGTATCTGATGATACCCAGACTGCAAATCAAGTCACATAACATACTTAGCCTTTAAGAGTTAGTCAAACAAGTCATCAATGCGAGGCAAAGGATAATTATTTTTTACCATGATCTTATTGAGTGCCCGATAGTTGATACACATCCTCATGATTCCATCATTTTTCATAACAAAAAAGATCAACACTCCATAAGGTGACTTGCTTGGTCGGATATGACCTTTATCAAAGAAGCTCCGTGAGTTGCTTCTTGAGTTCAACCATCTCCTTGATGTTTAAGCGATATGGAGCCTTTGTAGGTGGTGTGGAATGACCTCAATCTGATGATCAACTTCACGGCTAGGAGGTAGCCTTGGCAGCAAATCCTTCGGAAAGATATCCTGATTTTGTACCAACAGCTCCAATATCTTCTTTGGTATAGGATCAACCCCATCACTAATTCAAACCGAGTCTCCAACACCCTCAGCTTCCATCACTTGAACCCAAAAGGTCTAACATCCCTTCTTAGCTGATTTTTGAGCGGCTCTCACAATCAAGAACTTAGCATCCCAATCCTTTAAGGAGCACTTTTGCAACTAGAAGGACACATCAAGACATCCTTCTGACTTCAATGTGATGCAACTTTGTTTAGCACCATAAATCCTTTTTATATATTTGTTGAAGAAATCCATACCAAACACCATCTGAAAATCTGGTATCTTCAACACTACCAAGTGCACTCTTTCTTTCCACTTGGATATTTTTATTGGAACATCACTCACAAATTTTCTGGCTACTTGTGCTCAGCATTCAATTCTAACAACTTAATTAAGTCTTTGGATATCACGCTATGCATAGCTCCCGTGTCAATCATCACTCGGATTCGGTGTCCGCGGACAAAGCCTACTAGATACATCAACAGATCAGTGTTTGCATTGACTGCGAGAAAAGCTTAAAGAAAGCAATGAAAGTAACTCACCTCCTCTTCCTCATAGTCTGCATTGACCAACTTGTTAACACTTTCACTTTCGCCACCACCGTCTCCCCTCATGACATTAACATGAAACCTCGTCTTATGCTTGTTGGGACATTCCGAGGACCTATGTCCTTACTCTCCACAATAGAAGCAATGACCCACATTACTTGTTCTGCTAGGAGCAGGTTTTACAAGTTGTTACTTGTACACACCAGGAGGAGGAATAGAGGGCCTAGGACCAGAAGAAGCTATTGATGATCTCCAACCACCACCACCTATTAACCATTGCTTGTGAGCTCTCAGGGCAAAACCTACCTTCTACCCTCTATTTCTGATCACCTTGTTTATTCCCAGAATTCTTATTTTTGTTTGAGGTACCAACATATAGCTGCTGATATTGTTCCATGAGTGAATGGCTAAAGGCAACTTGCTGTGCTGCCTCCTTACATTGCAGGTACGTCTTTGGCTTAAACTTCAAAATCTCATTGCGAGAAAGTGAACTTAAACCCTCCAGGAAATAACTCCAAGCATCTTCGTCACTCATATTTGCAATCATAATATGCTTCTGAGCAAACACATTAACATAATGCATAAGGTCCCCTCGCTACTTTAACTGCCACAGCTCCGTGCAAAGTCTCAAACCAAGATCATCCGGCAAGTATTCCTTACGGATACGAGATTGCATCTCGGTCCAACTTCTAGTCTGCCCTTTTTCAGCACACACATAGCGCCACCAAGTTTTGGCATGATCGGTGAGAAAGGGTTGTGCGCACACAACTTTCTTACGATCATCTATATCTACCGCTATGAAATAGTTTTCCATATCGTAGACCCAGTCTTCCAAAACTTGATAGTCCCGCATACTTTTGAAATTGGATGGTTTCAAAGGCTTGAACTTTGAAACTTGTGCAACCAGGGGCGGCTACAGAACTTCATCATCCTTAGAACTTGAAGAGGAGTCTAGTTGCTTAGGTTTAGCTGGTTTAGCTACCTCAGCTTCTTTCCTCCTCTTCTTGTTCTCCTTTTTCAATTGTGCCTTCGTCTCAATTTCTTGAGCTGTACACTGCAATGTCGCAGCATCTGGCTCTTCCTCTTTTGACTCGGCCTCAGCCTCTTCCACAGCATCTCTGGCAAGAGTTTCCTCCTCTCGATTCACCCGCCTAGAGGTTTCAACATCATCAACACGGTTCCTTTTCACCATCTCGCTAGCTACATGCATGCCTCTATCAGTAATTGAATATGCATACAACGTTCTTACCAAATGGTGCAATCCCACTAATCCTACATAGGTTGCTTTGGATCTACTAGAAGAGTCTTTGTGTATGCAACTTGAGTCAGGAAATCCGATAAAAGTTGGATAGAAATCGCTAAGACAATTTCTCTAATACCAAATGTATAGTAGGGATAGTGGTTGGAATGCATGTCCGACCACCAGAGACATTAGTTTGGCTCCCGCTAGGCTGTGTCGCTCCTTGTTTTGCATCTGGCTTAGGTCTAAGCCCATGGAGTCCTTGGGCATGTAAACCTCATGTTGTGATAAAGCCTAATGGGAGTAATCATTTCTACATTAACTATTGTCTATTAAACAATGTGACAATCCTGAATGTATACTCTTTTTTTCACATTACTAATCTATTAGGTCATTTGGGGAGAAGTTGTTAGTTCACTAAGCTAGATTTTGCTTTTGGGTACTAGTAAGTACCGATGATCGAAGATGATATTCCTAAGATTGCTTTTCATACATCATTTAGTTTATATGAGTTTTTGGTGATGCCATTTGGTTTGAACAATGCTCTAGCGACTTTCCAACAGATGATGAATGAGGTTCTTTGCAATATACTGGAGGTGACTGCTAACTTCATTGATAATATCTTGATCCACTTGGAGGGGAAATAAGAGAAACACACCCATGATAGTCATAAAGTGTTGGATTGGTTACAGGAAGTTGTTTTAAAGTTGAAACAGTTGAAGTGCGTATTTGGGTCCAAAGACATGACTTATCTTGGGTACCTTATTTTTCGTGAGGGTTTGCAAGTTGATCTTGACAAACTTATAGCTATTCTAAATTTTTCTACTCCGACATGTGTGAATGATATGCAGTGCTTCCTGGGCAAAGTGCAGTATCTCGGTTGTTTTGTGGATCATCTTTCTCTTTGAGATCCATGAACACTCACTCACAGTCCCTATACCAGATGAAAAATGACGTTGATGACTTTAGCAATACTCAAAATAGTGTAGTGCGATCAGCTTTTGATGACTCCTCCAGTTTTGGCGTATCTTGACTACACTCGACCTTTTATTTTGTGCATGGATGCTTTTGATATTGGTATTAGAGGTGTATTGATGCAAGAGAGCCCGAGTGTGTTTAGTCAGCACCATCCTATTGCATATATAAGCCATACATTACAACTAGCAAAGGTGAACTACTCTAACAAAGAAGGAATGTTTAGTAGCAATTTGGGGTTTTGAGAAACTTCATGCATATCTCCATGGTTCTCAGACATTACTGGAAGGTGATCATGCTGGCATTACTTCATTATTGAAGCAAAAGAACCTAATTGGTCATACTACTTGGTGGGCTTTGAAGCTTCAAATATATGATTTTGATGTTATTCATCATTTAGAGAGTTTTATGGCTAATGCTAATGCCCTTTTTCGAACTCCTCTTCCTTCTTCGCTCTTTTTTTTATATTTTTTATGAGCTTATTGTTCTAGCATCTGTGAATTTTCTAAACAAAGATTCTATACCATTGGTAGTTGCTATACTTGATATTTAGTGTCCACAAGGTGTAGAGCAAGATTTACCTTATCTTGATAAGGTTTGCAAGGCTAAAAAAATTGAGTTGTGAATTCAAAGGCTTTGAGATGGCTTTGAGAATCTTACATCATTAGCTGATGACTTGTTATTTCAGCATTTACATTCTTAATATCGCCTTGAAGACAACCTTCTTTATTTTGTGGGGATAGATCATAATGATCATTTACGGTTAGTGGTGCCTTCAATTTTTATTTCATGGTTTCTCCATGCCTACCATAATTCTCCTATTTTATGTGGCATATAAGACATTGTCGTGTGACCAAGAAATTACACAAGTCTTTCTATTGGAAGGAGATACAACGTGATGTTATCTAGTATATATGTAACTACATCTAGTGCTAAGCTCGTAAAAGTCCCCTTTGTGCTGCAAAAGGACGATTAGAGTTACTTGTAGTTTCCCATCCATTTGAGTTGGTAGTGTTTGATCTTATAAGACTTTTTCCACGATCAACTATTAGCAATGAGTATGTTATTATTACTTTTGACTATTTAACTCACTAAGTGGAAATTGGTGCTCTTGTTAGCACTTTTGCAATTGTTGTTGGATACTTCCTCCTTAATCGAGTGGTGTTCCAACATTCTTGTTCGGAGCATATTGTTTCAGCTAATGGTCCTATGTTTATGGCTGAGGCATTTTATGTTTTAATATCTTGGTTGGGAATATGCCACACTTTCACAAATGCTTATCATTCACAGTCAGACGGTTTAGTGGAATGGCTCTTTCAGACATTTAAAGGGATAATCGTGAAGTACATGAACTTTCAACATTCGAATTGCAATAGTTATTTGCCGTCTCTTCAATATGCATATATCACAAGGGTGTAAAGTTCTATTAGTGCTTCACCATATAAACTCCAATATGGTCATGATCCAATATTACCTACTTTCGTGATTGCTACAAGCTGCCGATGCTAAGTTATGGGATCAATATTTGACGAGCATTCTTCCACTTGTCTAAGCTGAGTTTGTTGAACACTTAGGCCATGTACAAGTGGGATAACAACGGCACTACAACTCCTATCATTGTCCACCTACAAAATATAAAGTGGATGACTTGGTGTTAGTCTATTTTCCTCATCTTTTAGTATATAGTTTATCTAAGGGGCTCTTTGCTCAATAGAAAGGACCATATCAAGTGTTACGGCAAGTTGGACCGCAAGTTTATGAGGTTCAGCTGACGTTTAGCAGGTTGATCCTTTGTACTGGTTGAAACAGCTTCGTACAAAAGGATCAAGAACAACTAGTACCACCTACAAATCCACCAATGCCTCCTTTTAATGTTCTTTTAAATCCCAACCCATCTACGAAAGAACCTTGATGGTCTTTTATTATTTTGAGAGGAGGGGATGATGTGAGGTTCAAATGTACAGCTACAATACTGTATACTAATATTAGCATAATGGGATTTTAGTAGCCGTCAGTTTAGTTTCAATTTAGACCATTCGCTTTTGTATATAAATTAAGGTTTTTGGGCTAGTTGATATGTATATTTTCTGTATTCCCTTTCCATATTTCATGCACTCATATTACCATATTCCATGCACTCACAAACAAAAATTTAACAAAACAGTGTTACAAACAAATTATTCTTTTAATAATGAGTTATTATTATTATTATTAAATATTATTTAATCTAGATATGTTCTTACAACAATCTTGACTCCAATATTTTGGGTTGGACTATGAACAGAAACTCTAACATTCATTTTATTCAATCCTGCAAAAGCCTTTATGAAGCAAGAGAGATTTACTTGAATCTTAAAAGGAATCATCCATGATTCCTTCCTCAGCAACAAACTCTTTGGCAAATATGGAAGCCCACAAGAGGCACTCCAAATCTTTGATACCATCAAACACAAAGACTCCTTTTCATGGGCTTTCATGTTTCAAGCTTACACTCAAAACTCCCATCTTAAACATGCAAAAGAGATCTTCAACAAAATGCCACAAAAGGATGTCTTTGCATGGACATCCATGCTCTTAGCATATGCCTGAACTGGGCATGCTCTTAGCATATGCCTGAACCGGGCATGTTCTCAATGCCCAAAAAACATTTGATGAGATGCCGTAACACAGCCTTCTCTCATGGAACGCAATCCTATCAGTCCACGCACATAGCTGGGATCTAAAAAATGCCCAGAGAATTATCTCCAGGATGCCCGAGTATGATCTCGTGTCTTGGAATTCCATTCTTGCGGCATATGCCCGGAAAGGGCATGTAGAGGGAGTGAAACATGTTTTCGATTCAATGGAGGCTCATGACCTTGTGTCGTGAACAACAATCTTGGTTGCCTTGTCGCAGGTGGAGATTTGCATGGAGCAAAGCTTTTGTTTGATGCAATGCCGCAGCATGATCTCGTCGCCTGGACCACAATGCTTGGCTCCTACGCACTGAACGTCAATTTGGCACAAAGAATTTTCCGCGAGATGCCTAAGATAGATCTCGTTTCGTGCAACACCGTGATGTGATGCTGCTGTGATGCTAGACAATCAAAGCTTATATTTGACTCCATGCCGCAGAGAGCTCTCTCGTCATGGACAACAATGCTTGCTGTTCTTGCCAAGAACAGCCCCGGGGAGGAAACCAAGAGCTTTTTCTATCAAATGCCGGAGCTTGATCTTACTTCCTGTATGATAATGCTGCTCTCGCAACCCTCAGACTTGGATCTTGTGAAGGCCACCTTTGATCAAATGCTGCAGCGAGACTTGTGCTCTTGGAACTCTATTCTTTCGGCGTATGCTCAATCAGGGCATTGTGACTTTTCTTTAAGACTCTTTAAAGAGATGCCCGAAATGGATATGGTTTCATGGAACACAATGTTAAATGCGTTTGTTCTAACTAGCAAACTACGTGAAGCTGCTTTACTCTTTCATAGCATGCTAGAACGCAACATTGTGACCTGGGATGTTTTGATATCTGCATTTTCCCGAGAAGGCCATATTGTATACGAAGGAAACTTTTTGATACAGCCCCTGACAGAGACCAAATCTTGTGGAGCTCCATGATAGCTTCATATGCACAAGTAAGCACCACTGCCAGCAAGGCCTTTCATCTCTTCAATGAAATGCAGGCCGTTGATTCCCCAAACACATCGTGCTTTGCATCCATCCTGGCCGCAAACAGCCACAAAGGCAGCTTTCAAGCAGGAAAGAGCTTCTTCGCTTCCATGGTTGTGGATCACGCCATTGAGCCCACAAGGCAGCACTACAGTTGCATGGTACGTCTAACAGTGGATATCATGGCCATGACTGCATTTTCACCTTCGTTCTTAAACTCGAGCAGTAACAACATCAACTTCCATTGGAATAGGACCATCTCCTATAGGAAGTGGAATTAAATGACATGTAGCAAGAAGTGGAAAAGGTGATGTCTCATAATTGCCAAAAAAAGAGTATTGTCAAGGGTGACAAGTACTACAAAATTTTGACGAAGTGTTGGCCATAACATCTCAAATGGCCCTTGACAAAAACAATGCAATTGTTGGAAGATATTATCACAATCATTGGTATGTCAAAATGCACATTTGAAGACATCTGGAAGAATGCATAAATGGCTACACTCAAACAATTTTACCACTATAGTGCCATTTCTTGGAGACACATGGGAAACTCATGCAGACGTTGAGCATCATCCCAAGAATTATATGTGGCAATCACCATAAAATGATCAAACTAATAATATATATCATCTCTAGAACTCCTATAGAAGAACTTCGGCTAAACACAAAGATTGGCAGTAAAAGCAAGAAGAGCTGTACCATGCGATGTAAATGTTACTATTAACTGAGTTTGATTGTTTAATTATAACCATATAGCATTGAGCAATTATACCAACCAAAGGAGGAGGAAGTTGCTGCTCTACCATAAAGATAAATAAAAAGGAAAAAGTAAAAGAGAAAAAATTGAAAAAGCTATAAGAAAAGAGAGATCTAAATGATACAAAAGGTATATCTAAACCAAAATCCAAAATCCAGACACTTTTAAAGACAATGAAAATTACTTCTCTTCTTCACAAATGTGAGTGCATGAAATATGGAAATGAAATATAAAAATGTGCATATCAATTAGCCAATAATTTATATACAGAAGAAAATGATTTTAATTGAAACCAATTTAATGGTTATCAAAATCCCACTGCAATAATATTAATATACAACATTGTAGTGTTACAATTGAACCTCATAAAGTCAAAATAAAAATTGCTAAATTAAGATATACTCTAAAATATACCTAATACTTATGATATATTCTTTACACCTTCTGTGAGTGCATGGAATATGGAAAGGGAATACAGAAATGTGCATATCAATTAGCCCAAAAACCCTAGCTTATATACAGGAGTGAATGGTCCGGATTGAAACCAATCCGACGGCTACCAAAATCCACTACGCTAATATTAGTATACGGCATCGTAGCTGTACACTTGGCCCTCACATCATCCCCTCCTCTCGGAATAATGGAAGGCCGTCAGGGTTCTCTTGTAGATGGGCCGGGATCTGGAGGAACGTCAAGAGGAGGCATCGGTGGATCTGTAGACGGTATTAACTGCTCCTGATCCCTTTGTATAAAGCGTTTTAACTGCTGCACATGCACAATCTCCGGAGGATCGGCCTGCTGAACGTCATGCCGAACCTCATAAACTTGTGGTCCAACTTGCCGCAACACCCGATACGGTCCTTTCCACTGCGCAAGGAGCCCCTTAGATAAACCACGTACCGTAAGATGGGGAAAACGGACTAACACTAAATCATCCACTTTGTACTCCGCTGGTGGACGATGATGGGAATTGTAGCGCCGTTGTTGTCCCACTTGTACGCGGCCTAAGTGTTCAGCAGACTCTGCTCGGACAAGTGGAAGAATGCTTGTCAAATATTGATCCCATGACCTAGCATCAGGAGCTCGTGGCAATCGCGAAGGTAAACCCAGCTCGGTTGGTAATATTGGATCATGACCATATAGAAGTTTATATGGTGAAGCACCAACAGAACTCTACACCCCTGTGACATAAGCATACCGAAGAGACGGCAAATAACCATCCCAATCCGAATGTTGAAAGTTCACATACTTCGCAATCATCCCTTTGAATATCCGAACGAGCCGTTCCACCAGACCGTCTGATTGTGGATGATAAGCACTCGTAAAAGTGTGGCGTATCCCCAACCGAGATGTCAAAACATGAAATACCTCAGCCATAAATGCAGGACCATTATCCGAAAGAATCCGTTCTGGACAAGAATGCTGGAACACCACTCGATTGAGGAGGAAGTATCCAACAGCAGTTGTAGAAGCACTAGCAAGAGCACCAACTTCCACCCAACGAGTCAAGTAGTCAGAAGCAATAATAATATACTCATTGCCAGCAGTCGATCGCGGAAAAGGTCCCATAAGATCAAACGCCACCAACTCAAACGGACGAGAAACTGCAATTGACTCCAACTGTCCTTCCGCAGCACAAGGGGGAGTATTACGAGCTTGGCACCAAACGCAGCTACGCACATACCGGATAATATCACGTCGCATCTCTGGCCAATAGAAAGATCTGCGCAGCTTCTCGGTGACACGATGGTGTCCCATATGCCCACCTAGAATAGGAGAATCATGGTAGGCATGGAGAAACCGCGGAATAAACACCGAAGGCACCACCAGCCGTAAATGAGCATCAGGATCTGTCCCCACAAAATAAAGAAGGCCATCTTCAAAGCGATATTGAGAATGTAAATGCCGAAAAGGCAAGTCATCAGCAAGTGATGCAGGATTCTCAAACCCATCTCGAAGCCTTTGAATCCACGGCTCAATCTTTTGAGCCTCGCGAACCTCATCCAGAGAAGGTAGATCTTGCTCTACGCCCTGTGGACACTGAACGTCAAGGACAGCAACTGCCGACGGCACAGAATCCTCATCTAGAAAATCCACAGATGCTGGAACAACAGGTTCGTCAGAAACATGAGAAGTGAGTGGAGAAGGAAGAGGAGCTCAAGAAAGGGCATCAGCATCAGCCATAGAACTCCCTGGGCGATGAACAACATCGAAATTATATATCTGAAGCTTCAAAGCCCATCGAGCCATATGACCAACCAGGTTCTTCCGCTTCAATAATGAAGTAACAGCAGCATGGTCACCTTCAAGTAACGTCCGAGAACCATGTAGATAGGCATGAAGTTTCTCGAAACCCCAGACTGCTGCTAAACACTCCTTCTCCGTCGTGGAGTAGTTCACCTCCGCTGGTTGTAATGTACGGCTTATGTATGCAATGGGATGGCGCTGACCAGGCACACTCGAGCTCTCTTGCATCAACACACCTCCAAGACCAATGTCAGAAGCATCCACGCGCAAAATAAAAGGTTGAGTGTAGTCAGGATATGCCAAAACCGGAGGAGTCGTCAATAGCTCTTTGAGATTCACGAACGCCCGCTCATAATCGGGAGACCAGATGAAAGATGACGTTGATGACTTCAGCAACGCTCGCAATGGTATAGTGCGATCAGAAAGATGATCTACAAAACGACCGAGATACTGCACGTTACCTAAAAAGCGCTGCACATCATTCACACACTTCGGAGTAGGGAACTTTAGAACAGCCACAAGTTTGTCAGGATCAACTTGCAAACCCTCACGAGAAATACGGTACCCAAGATAAGTTGTGTCCTTAGACCCAAACACGCACTTCGACCGCTTCAGCTTTAAACCAACGTCGCGTAGCCGATCCAACACTTTACAAACATCACGAACATGCTCCTCCCACGTCCCCTCCGAGTGGATCAAGACATCATCAATGAAGTCAGCCGTCACCTCTGGCATATCGCAAAGAACCTCGTCCATCATCCGCTGGAAAGTTGCTGGAGCATTGTTCAAACCAAACGGCATCACCAAAAACTCGTACAAACCAAATGGTGTACGAAAAGCAGTCTTAGGAATATCGTCTTCAGCCATCGGTACTTGCCAATACCCAGAAGCAAGATCTAGCTTGGTGAACCAATGACTTCGCCCCAGACGATCCAAGAGATCAGCAGTGTGAGGAAGAGGGTACACGTCCAGGATCGTCACTTCATTTAACGGACAATAGTAGATGCAGAAACGAATACTCCCATCAGGCTTCGTCACAAGATGAGGTTCACATGCCCAAGGACTCCGTGACTTCCGAATAACACCCTTCTCCAACATCTCCTTGACGTTGGCACGCAAAATCTTGATCTCCTTGGGTGACCGACGACGAACAGGAACCTTGATTGGACGAGCATCCCCGGTTGGAATGGGATGACGTGTGGCAATCTTGGCCCCAGACGATAGGTCAAATTCAAAGAGATCAGAATACTCCTTCATGAGCTGGTCAACAACTGCAACACAAAGATCATCAGAGGGATCGGAAAAGGGAAGAGCAGAACAAGATGGAGACACAAGAGGAAATAATGGGGGAACAAAAGTAATGGAAGCAGAGGTAGAAGTAGAGGGACGAAGAGGTACGGAAGTGAGAGGAATGGATGAAACATAAGGAAGTATGAGACAAGGGGGAAAAGCCTCAAAGTCACACTTGGCATGATTGTGTTGCAACCAATCCATACCAAGAATGAGGTCAAAAGCTTGACTCGGCACCACCCGCAACGACTGCAACTCAAGCTCGAGATTACCCACACGCACAACCAGGTCCGCCTCATCTCGTGCACATGCATGTGTACGGCCGTTGCCATAAAGAATGAAAACTGGATCCGCCGCACGACGCAAGTGTAGACAACAACGTGTGGCAACAGGTCGAGCAATAGAAGATAAACTCGAACCTGTATCAACCAACACGGAGAGAAGAATAGGAGACCTCTTGTTATAAAAACGAGCTTGGAAAGTAAACACTGGATGAACCGGTGCCGAGTGAACCCGTTGATGATACTCCCGAAAGAAAGATGGAGGGGTCACTAACTTATTCGCGCAAGGTCCCTCCATTACTTGCGCGACTCCTCGTTTCCCGAATGCACCTCGGTATCCAAACCTTCCACCGCAGCAGCACCAACGGGACGTTGCTGACGCCAAGGTCTCCACCCAGGAAATGGAGGTCGCCAATCCGGAAAGCGCCGACAACGCCGATAAGTATGACCAACTTCATCACACGCCCAGCAACGAACGTCACGGCCACGACCACGTCCTCGCCCTTGTCCTTGGACTCGAGTAGCAGCAGCATCAACCTCCATGGGAACAGGACCATCACTCATAGGAAGTGGAGCTGAAGGACGTGTAGCAAGAAGTGGAAGAGGCGACGTCTCATAACGTTGTGCCAAGCGAAGAGCATCGTCAAGAGTGGCAGGAGCAAGTGCATGCACAAGTCCAACAAGATCTTGACGAAGTGCTGGCCACAGCATTCCTAGCTTGATCCGCTCCGACATATTTGGCTCCGCACGAAGCAAAAGACTTCGGAAACGAACGCCAAATTGCATCACCGACTCAGATAGCCCTTGGCGAAGACGATGCAATTGTTGGAAGGCATCATCACAATCGTCAGCGTGTCCGAAGGCGCGTTTGAAGACGTCCGGAAGAACACTCCAATCGCCACGAGTAGCTGCGCTCAATCCATTGTACCACTGCAATGCCGTCCCTTGAAGGCATGTGGGGAACTCACGCAAACGTCGAGCATCATCCCAAGAATGATATGTGGCAATCACCGTGAAGTGATCGAACCAATGGTACACATCATCCCCAGGATTCCCACGAAAGAACTCCGGCCGAACGCGAGGATTGGCACCAAAAGCAGGAGGAGTTGTACCATGTGCCGTGAACGCCGCCATCAACTGAGTTTGGTTGTTCAATTGCAAGCGCATAGCATCAAGTAATTGAACCAACTGCTGCTCTAGAGTCAAAGGAGGAGATTGCGGATCGGCCATGAAAATGAATGAGAAAAAAAGAGCAAAAGAAGAGAAATGACAAAAAGCTGGAAAGAAATAGTAGATCTAGACAATGCAAAAAGCTAGATCTAAACCAAAATCCTGAAAGGAAAGAACAAAAGAAAGGAAATG
This sequence comes from Selaginella moellendorffii, assembly GCF_000143415.4. Lineage (NCBI taxonomy): Eukaryota > Viridiplantae > Streptophyta > Lycopodiopsida > Selaginellales > Selaginellaceae > Selaginella > Selaginella moellendorffii. The sequence continues at coordinate 458,395 of NW_003314324.1, read as the reverse complement.
GAAAAAGCTAGATCTAGACAATGCAAAAGCTAGATCTAAACCGAAATCCCAAATCCAAGCACTCCCCAGGGACAATCAAAAGTGCCCCTCATCTCCACCAATGTGAGTGCATGGAATATGGAAAGGGAATACAGAAATGTGCATATCAATTAACCCAAAAACCCTAGCTTACATACAGGAGCGAGTGGTCCGGATTGAAACCAATCCGACAGCTACCAAAATCCACTACGCTAATATTAGTATACGGCATCGTAGCCGTATACTTGGCCCTCACACTTCCAAATTATACATACCCATAAATAATTTTTTGATGAATACAATTGTTCTTAAATATATATAAATTTACCACTTACATTTAAACAAAGAGACATGAAGAACATGGCATTGTTGGTCATTCTCTCTGGTGGCATGCACTTTCTTCTCTGGTTTCCAATCCGTTGCAATTTGTTCTTGGTTTCAACCATTTTTCCTCCTGCATTTCTTCCACAAATCAGGGATTTTGCGCAATTCTTGCTCATGGCGCTCCGCGGCGCTCACAATTCTCCTGGCGCTCCTCCTCCAGACCACTGCCGCGAGCCTGGCGTTCCTGGCATTCTTCCCGGGAAAGGTGAGACCGGACAGCTCCACGGCCAGCAGCGTGCCAATTGTGGGAATAATCTGGGCACTGGCGCTGTGGGTGTTTCTTCTCCTCCCATTTCTTGCAAGCATCAGCTACAGGAAGCGTTTTGATCGAGCAAGAACGTCCCAGCCGCTGGTATTCGCGTCGATGTGGACCACGGCGTGGTTCCTGTGGAATCGATTCGGCGGCGTCGGCACCGCCGTGTCGCAGGTGACAATCTTGCCTCTGGTGATGAGCGCCGACGTGTGGGGGATGGATGGGATCGCATTCCTCATGGCGTGGTTCTCGGCGATTCTCAGGGCCGTTCTCGACGAGTCTCTTCCCAAGATGGAGAAATCCGACAAGAAGCGTGCTACACAGCTGCATCGCGGCCACTCCCTGGCGTTTGGAGCCATTGCCCTCTCGACCTTGTTCTACGGCAGCGCCAGGGTCTCGATCTTCTCGGGCGATTTCTTCCAGAAGGACATCGCCCTCACAATGAAGAAAACAGTGCCGGTCTCTTGCGTCCTGGGAAAGCTCCTCTTCTACGAGGACATGGATGTGATGCTCAACAGGAGGAGCCAGCGCCTCCGAGCCGGCGATCGACTGGTGCTCTGGTCCGATGGCGCGCTCAAACTCGACCTCAAACAGGACAGGGATTCTCTCCAATTCAAAGCCGGACAGATCGCTTCCCAGCACGGCGCCTACGTTGGCATCACTTACGAGTACAAGGACGCGAGCACCGGGAGAGTCGGGAACTATTTCGACCTCGTTCTTCCCGATGGCTCCATTGGATTTAGCTACAGGAAAGCCCACTTGGTTCCATTCGTGTACACACATCACTGGTGAACGATCCTTAAAGAAGTTTGAGAGGTCGGAGCTACATTGCGTGCTTTTGTCAGAGGAATCAAACGTGCTTGTCTAAGATTCCTGTGAAGCCCAATCTGTAATACAAAACATGGGTGATATGGACGTAGCACTTGCATTGACTTAATCGTCGTTTGGTGCAGCAAGACTACCGCACGATTTGGAGGAGTCCAAGGCGATGGATCGAGTCGGCTGGAGTGTCGATTGCAAAAGAAGGCAGCCCCACACTGCCATGACAAGGGCATCGCGTTCCATCTCCATCGCTCCGAAGAGCTTCGTGTGAACATCGTGGCGCAAAGGAATATTTGCTTTGTTAGTACCTATCATGGCAGCAAGTATCGTCGTCAGACATCAAACATTGATCGTTTTCTAGTTTTCCATGAAGAGTTTTGAGAACATTCAAATAGAATCAAACACATTCCCTTAGGCAGATCATCAAACACAAATTTCGCCTGCTGCACTTTCCACACACCTCAATCACTAGGTATTGCAAGGTATCTGTCTGATTGAAGTTGCTCGCGATCTCTCAGAGCCTCTAGTGATTTGGTCCAGGAGCTCCACGCTCAGATCCTGGGAATGTTGGGTGTTATATAGACAAATGATTTGTTTTTTTCCCATTTTGTCAATATTTGAATTTATCAAGCATGAAACGCATAGTCTTAAATTCTCAAGTAATTTGACAACATAATCTAGGCAGCAGTTTTTTTTTCCTTAGATTCTAACAATGCCAAGCCCATACATTTGCCAGGAGAGGATACATAGCTCTGCTGCTCGCAAGTCCAGACACCCATTTTGATATGCAGGTTCCACACTCGAGGCTCCAACATGCAGCTAAAAGGCACAGCCAATTCAAAGAAGTGGGAACAAATGGCATGTTTCCGATGAGTTCTCTTGCATTGTCAATGCCAGGCCATCGATTATGCAGGAGTAATGCTGGTGACATGGCTGAATGCCACAGTCAAAAGCCATCGAAACAAAGCAACACTGCCAACTTGGCCGTGAGCATTGAGGGCGGAGACAAATCCAAATTGGTTGTAAATGCCGGCCATCTGCAGAAACTTCATTCTTCCCTGGCATCTGGGCAAAAGTTTTTCTTGCAAGTGAGGCAGCAAGCATTCTAGTCCAAGAAATTATGTCTTTCTCCACCATTGCATTGAACATGACCCTTGCTTCTACCATATACCCATTTTGGGCATAAGCATCAAGCATGGTGTTCCAAGAAACTAGCTGTTGGTATGGCATTTTATCGAAAAATCGTCGTGTCAAAGTCCATATCTCTTGATCCTGTGTAGACATACAATAATGAACTCCACAATACTAAACTTTAACATGGCATTTTGTCAAATATGCACTTTATTATTCTTGCATCTAAATTTGCAATCTAGTGTCATTTTATATTTAGTAAGTTTTTGTAATTGTTTTAAAGATTAATTTTTAAGTAAAATCCTAAAGCATGCATTCTTTTACAAAAGGGGGTTTTGTTTATAAGCCTTTTTTCTATTCTATTACCTTAATTTGGTGCTTAACAATCCTTTAGAAATTATCATCTACAATCATATTTAAGTTATCCTTTAGTCACCATGGTACTTCTCTTAAGGTTTACTAACCTTGGTTTTCCTTCTATATTTGTCAGCCATGAGAATTAAATTAGGCTCCAATACCAATGTTATAATCTGATGTAAAAATACAAAATCTAAGTTTTTCACCACATAATTACCCTTGAGTTTTTTAGTTTTTGATGAATTCCAAATGTATAATAAGGATAATGGGTAAGTTAAACATGGTTGACTAACTTAAAGCATAATTTAACTCCCCACTTATGTTCTATTCTGTGTTTGACTAAGGTTTAAACTATAATTCCAGAAAGGATTAGAGTGTGGCATCGCCTATCTCAAGTTCCTTCTCTTGCAATGGACGCCCGACAATTTCAGTAATGAATCCCCCTACTCAATCATGTTTGGGCCAGACAAATGTGGTACCACCAACAAGGTGCAATTCATCTACAAGCACAAGGGTCCCAAATCCGACAAGCACATCGAGCATCACCTCAAGTACCCGCCATCGCCAGTGGCTGATAAGCTCTCTCACGTCTACACGGCAGTGATCTACCCGAACAACACGCTCAAGATCCTCGTCGGCGGCAAGGAGGAGAAGAGCGTCGACCTCCTCTCGAGCGACTTCGAGCCGGCCGTGATCCCGCCCAAGACCATCCCCGATCCCGACGACAAGAAGCCCGAGGACTGGGACGAGCGGGCGAAGATCCCCGATCCGGAAGCGACCAAGCCCGAGGATTGGGACGAGGACGCTCCACTGGAGATCGAGGACGCGGAGGCGGTCAAGCCCGATGACTGGCTGGACAACGAGCCGGACGAGGTTGACGATCCGGAAGCTAGCAAGCCCGCGGACTGGGACGACGAGGAGGATGGCGAGTGGGAGCCCCCGAAGATCAGCAACCCAAAGTGTGAGGAAGCGTCTGGGTGTGGAGAATGGAAGAGGCCCATGAAGAGGAACCCGGACTACAAGAGGAAGTGGTATCCTCCGATGATCGACAGCCCGGCTTACAAGGGGATCTGGGCTCCGAAGCAAATACCGAACCCGGAGTACTTCGAGTTGGACAGGCCGGATCTAGAGCCGATCTCGGCGATAGGGATCGAGATCTGGACGATGCAGGACGGCATTCTTTTTGACAACATCCTGGTGGCGACCGACGAGGCTGTGGCAGCAGAGTACAGGGAGACGAAATGGAAGCCCAAGTACGAGGCTGAGAAGGAGAAGCAAAAAATTGAAGAAGCGACTCCGAGTCCTGACGGCATCCAGGTACTTTTCCTTTGTCTGTCTTTTGTTTTCTTTCTTGTGTGTGTGTGTGACGACCTTGAATCTTTTCAGGCAAAGATGTTTGAGTACCTGCGCAAGGTTGCCGACATCCCGGCTTTGGCGTCACAGAAGGAAAAGATTCTTGTAAGTAAAACATGGACTTTGTCTCGTATTCTTACTTTCTTTTCGTTTGTGACACACAGGATCTAGAAGGCCGAGAAGTTCCCAACCATTTCTTTGAGCGCCATAGCTTTCATCCCGCTCGTCGTGGTGGTCACGCTGTTTAAGATTCTTTTTGGTGGCAAGAAATCGCCCCCCAAGAAGACGAAGGTACAATTAGCAATAGAGTTGCGCTAGTTTTGGATTCTCATGGTTGTTTGTCTTGCGCAGGTGACTGTAGAGAAGTCCAAGAAGGAAGACATCTCCAGCCCGGACGATTCCAAGGACAAGGCGGAGGACGACGCGACAGGCAACGAGATTGAGAAGGAAGGCGAGGGCGCCCGTCAAAGGAGAACCCGACGCAAATCGTAAGAAAACAGGAGGCGAGAGAGAGCTAGAAGAATCAAAGCTTTTACTCGAGAGAAGACAAGAGAAGAGCGCTCAAAACGTTGTATTGTAAGTGGATGTTTCCCTTTTTTTTGGATTTTACTTGAATCACTATAGTACCTGAAGTACATAGAATTGCTGAATAGATTCTACGAGATTCTACTTACTAGTTCCAAAACAGTGCTAAGATCGTGGCCAGCTCAATCCTTGGCTGTAAAAAAACAAACAAATTGTACGTATTATTTGAGGAAGTTTGAGATTATGCATATTTACAAACATTCATATGCATGGCTATTTCTCATACAGAGTATTTAGCAGCCTCCACCGCCGCCGCCTCCTCCGCAGCCACCACCACCACCGCCGCCGCCACCGCCACCACAGCCTCCGCCGCCAGTGCCAGCACAAGCTCCGCCACCACTCACGAAGGCGCCCGTTGCTGCAGACGGGCGCCTTCGCCTCTGCTTTCGCCTGTTAGAGGATTGAGAGAAACCGAAACACATCTTGGATTGTGCAAGATAAAGGTATGATCGATGCGAGGAGGCTTGCGCTTATATACAAGGCAGGAGAACATCTGATTGGCCACAAGGCCTGACCATATGGAGCAAGCAAAGCAACTTCCTTCACGCGCAATTTGACGAGATTTTATGCACGTATTCCTCAAAGATTGGATAGACAAATGCACGTTTGTAGTGTTACGTCTTGCGTTTCTTGAACACTCTGATGAAGTGTCACGACGTGGCACTGATTGCATAAACTTCTCCAGGTCCACACGCTATCATTGCTTTCTTCGTGGCTTCCTCTGAGTCAAAGTCTCACATTGCCTTCTAGCCTTGTATACAAGCAGAAGATTATGCCCCCTTGCAAGCAATCAATCCAAAATGTGTTTCAGTTTCTTTGCATCTCCAAAAAGGCAAAAGCCAAGAAGGCGCTCCAATTTCGTGGGAGCAATGTTTAGCGGTGGCCACCATGGTGGAGGCCACAGTGGAGGCTCTGGTGGTGACCACGGTGGAGGCCACGATGGAGGAGGCTGTGGTGGTGGCGGAGGCTGTGGCGGTGGGGGCTGTGGCGGAGGAGGTGGCGGTGGCGGAGGTGATTAAAATGACTTCATGTGTACAGGAGAGAGTAAGTCCTTAGATTTTACATATAGTGTGGATTTTTTGTTTGGGAGCTTGTGTAGACGTTCGCTAGTAAAGCATAGGGTGTCTTGGGAGTTGCGTCGGTTACGTCCATTACAGATCTCACTACATCGTCTCCCAGTCTAAGACTGTTATAATCCTCGTGGCTCTTGCATGCTCCGAGGAGGCACGTCCACTCGAGAGCACTGGGAACGAACGGCATGCTTAAGATTAGATCTTTGGCGTCGTGAAGGTGGCCGGCTCGGCTCAAGAGATCTACCATGCAACTTAAGAATATAAATTACCACCTACATTCAAACAAGCACCAAGAGACATGAGGAAGGTGGCACTGTTGGTCATTCTCTCGGTGGCGTGCACTTTCTTCCCTGGTTTCCAATCTGTTGCAATTTGTACTTGGCTCCAACCATTTTTCCTCTTGCATTTCTTCCACAAATCAGGGATTTCGCACAATTCTTGCTCATGGAGCTCTGCGGTTTTCACAATTCTCCTGGCGCTCATCCTCCACACCACTGCCGCGAGCCTGGCATTCTTGGCATTCTTCCCGGGAAAGGTGAGCCCGGACAACTCCAAGGCCAGCAGCGTGCCAATTGTAGGAATAATCTGGGCACTGGCGCTGTGGATGTTTCTTCTCCTCCCATTTCTTGCAAGCATCGGCTACAGGAAGCGTTTTGACCGAGCAAGAACGTCCCAGCCGCTGGTATTCGCGTCGATGTGGACCACGGCGTGGTTGTTGTGGAATCGATTCGGCGGCGTCGGCTCCTTCCTCCATCCCGCCGTTTCCCAGGTTACAATCTTGCCGCTGGTGATGAGCGCCGGCGTGTGGGGGATCGATGGGATCGCATTCCTCATGGCGTGGTTCTCGGCGATTCTCCACGACAGGGCCGTTCTCGACGAGAATCTTTCCAAGATGGAGAAATCCGACAAGAAGCGTGCTACGCAGCTGCATCGCGGCCACTCCCTGGCGTTTGGAGCCATTGCTCTCTCGATCCTGTTCTACGGCAGCGCCAGGGTCTCCATTTTCTCGGGGGATTTCTTCCAGAAGGACATCGCCCTCATGATGTGTTGAGAGTAGATGCTCAGGTAGATGCTTAGCTAGGCAGTTAGGATGATGTGGCATTAGGCAGTTGCCACAGCCCGTGTATATATAGCTTCATATATACAATATGAGCAGTCGTTGCCAGCAGTCGTTGCCTTTTGTATCATGGTATCGGAGCACAGATCTTGAGGACCTGTGAAGGATGAAGAAGAAGAAGAAGCTTCCAGATGCCAACGGCAGAAGCAGAGTAGCCTAGAGCGCAGCAACAAAGCAATGGCAGAGCCATACCAACAGCGAGGAGTGGCAGATAGTAGCGACTCAGAAGCCCTGGAGTGGCAGAAGATGCTGATATGCTCCAAGAGAGGAGTAGTAGAGCAGCCAAGAAGCCCAGGAGCAGCAGAGCAGTGACTTAGCAGGCCGAGAAGCAGAACGGCAGCAGGAGTGGCCAAGATGCTCGAAGAGAGGAGCAGCAGCAGCCAAGTGAGCGGCGGCAGATAGCAGCGGCAGAGTTGGCTGAGAAGCCCAGCAGTGGCAAAAGAGCTCCAAGAGAGGAGCAGCAACAGCCAAAGCAGCAATGGCAAAAAAGCTCCAACTTGGCCGTGAGCATTGAGAGCGGAGACAAATCCAACTTGGTTGTAAATGCCGGTCATATGCATAGTGTGAAACAACTGAAACACAGAAACCGAATCCCCTGCTTGGGTACATGCAGTGAGCATTGCATCCCAAGAAACTTCATTCTTCCCTGGCATCTGGGCAAAAGTTTTTCTTGCAAGTGAACTCTGGCCACTAAGGCCATAGCCAGCAAGCATTATAGTCCAAGAAATTACGTCCTTCTCCACCATTGCATTGAACATGACCCTTGCTTCTGCCATATACCCGTTTTGGGCATAAGCATCAAGCATGGTGTTCCAAGAAACTAGCTGCTGGTATGGCATTTTATCGAAAAATCGTCGTGTCAAGTCCATATCTCTTGATCCTGCGTAGACATACAGCAGTGAACTCCACGATACTAAACTCCAACATGGCATTTTGTCAAATATACACTTTGCCTGCTCAACTTTGCCAGCGTGGGCATATCCGGCTAGCATGGCGTTGCATGCTACTGGATTCTTGAATGGCATTTTTTGAAAGATGTCCTCGGCCATGAAGATGCTGCCAGCGTGCACACATGCTGCCAGCATCGCGGTCCATGTTACCAAGTTCCAGCATGGCATTCTATCAAATAGTAATTTAGCTTCCAATAGATGCCCTGATTGGGCATATGCAGAAATCATTGACGTACACGAAACTAGATCAATTTCTGGAATGGCTTCGAATATACTCTTTGTTTCTTGTAACTAGAATTTACGGCAGAAAGGTTTAACATCACAGTCCAGGAAATGAGACTTCTCTGAGGCATAGAATAAAACACACGCCTTGCCTCCTGCGGATACCCGCTTTGGGAATATGCATTCAGCATACAGTTCCAAGCAGCTAGATCTCTTTCTGGCATTTTCTCAAAGATGTTCTTAGCTTCTTCCAAATTTCTATTATTCGCATGCAACGTTAAAACCACCGTCCAAGAGATCATATCTCTCTCAGGCATGGCATCAAACACCTGAACCGTCTCGTTGATATACCCACTGTGGGCATATGCAGAGATCACGGCGTTCCAAGACACTAAATCCCTGTGAGGCATGTTGTTAAAGATTTTGTAAGCTTCTTGTACACATCCACACCGACCAAACCAAGATAACATCATGTTGAAAGAAATCAAACTCTTCTCCGGCATTTGGGAAAACATCAGCTTGGCCTCTTCCATATGACCATTTTGTGCATAGACAGCTAGCATCAAGAACCAAGACACCGAGTCCTTGTTACGCATGCGATCTAAAACTTGCCGAGCATCCTTGACTCTTGAAAGCTTGCCATACATCTTGATCTTCCCGTTTGATGCAAAGCGCACCCTTGCAGGAGTGTCAGTGGCTATTTCGACCTTGAATGCTGTGGCGGGCTTTACTGCTGCAATGGACATGCAACAAACAAAGAATGTAAAGAACAAACCTCCAAAAGTAACGATTAAAACCACAACGTTCAATGATGAAGTTGTTTCTCAAAGCTTCATACGCCATGGATGGTCCCGTACCTCCTGCCTTTGGTAAGCTGCGTCAGCTGGAAGTTCTCGAGTTGGGAGGGAACTTCTTCTCCAGACCACTGCTTGCTCAGCTCGCATCCACACTGCAAACGCTGGATCTGACAGGTTATAGATTTGAGGAACCGATTCCATCCATAGGTTGGAAACTGACCAGCTTGGGGTACATTAGGGCCGACAGCTCGGGCAGCATTCCGTCGTTCCTCACCAAGCTCGAGAAACTCCTTGTCTTGAATCTCAAAGCAAGCTTGTTCACTGGCTCCATTCCTTCCTCCCTTGGCCAACTAAAAGGCCTAGTTCTCCCAAGCTTACAGGTTCCATTTCCTCGTCCTTAGGGGAGCTGAAAAGCCTCTAATGTCTCAATCTCTTGAGCATTTCCAAGCTCATAAGATCCATTCCATATTTGATTGGTATGTTAAACATGCCAAATTTATGATAGGTATGAAGTTGATTATTAGTTAGAGTTATGAGAAAGTTGTTAATCTCATAGCCTTTGTAAGGACAGAAAATGATATTATCTTAATTGTTGTCGATTGTTTGACAAAAATGATTAATTTCTTCCTTGAAACTAAAGTTTCTGGAACTTGTTTAGATGTTTGTAAATCGGTTATTTAGTTTTTATGGTTTGTTAAGTGATATTATAAGTGATTGAAATCCCAAATTCACATGTTTTGGCAAATAGTCTTTAAAAAGTAAGAAACTAAGTTGAACATAAGAAGTGATAAGCATCCACAATCAATTAAGTAGATAAAACATATGAATCAACTATTGAAAGATATCTTTAGGATTTTTATAGAAAATTTGACTTAACAGAAAGTATAAGAGTGTTACAAATGTGACTATGGGTATCAAAAATTATCTATTGGTGAATCTTTTGGAATCTCTTTCTTTTACTGATACAATAATAAAAGATTAGATTATTAATTCCCTTTTCAACCTCTTTTGTTTGTTTAGTAAATTAGGCTTAACATCTGTATTTAGGAACTCTTATATGTTTTTTGCTAAAAATACAATTTAACTTTTAGTTCTCTTTTACTCACTAACTTTACAAGAACCTTTACATATTGAGTTTTAGTCTTTCAATATTGTTACATAATAACTTAGTATTGAGAGGTTGCAGTGATTGGCAGCACCGGAGCTTACAGATTTGCGTCAGGGTACGACCAGTTTAGACCCTTATCATCATATTTTTCATATGTTAAGTTCCATTAGATATTTATGGAAAGTGTTAACAAGGTATTTATAAAAATGTAGAAATTGTCATAAACATGATGATGCATCCAAATTTACAATCTTTTCTGGGGGGCGAGGGGGAGGGGTTTGTTAATAGGCTTTTTTCTATCTTATTATCTTAATTTTGTGTTTAATAATCCTCCACTTGCCAAGGAATGATTCATATTTAGGCCACCCTCGAATAATACTTTTCTTAGGCTTGATTCTCCCTCTAATCCACTATATTAAATATTCCTTTAGAATATTCTTGCCCCATTTGTCAGCCACAAGAATATGAGTTATATGAACTATAATACCAATGTTATGATCTCATGTGAAAATATAAAATCTAATCTCCTCTTAAAATTCCTCACTCCCCTGAGTTTTTGAGTTTTTGATAAGTTCGAAATGTAATAAAGAGGTAAATCAAGCATGCTAAACTAACCTAAAGCATAATTTAACTCCCCCACTCTGTGGGGTTTAAGCCCATTATTCCAAAAGGGATTGGAGTGTATTTCAAAAGAGGCTGGATGGACGCCTGGAAATTTCAACAACGAATCACCCTACTCGATCATGTTTGGGCTGGACAAATGCGGCGCCACCAACAAGGTCCACTTCATCTACAAGCACAAGGGCCCCAAATCCGACAAGCACATCGAGCATCACCTCAAGTACCCGCCATCGCCAGTGGCTGACAAGCTCTCTCACGTCTACACGGCAGTGATCTACCCGAACAACACGCTCAAGATCCTCGTCGACGGCAAGGAGGAGAAGAGCGTCGACCTCCTCTCGAGCGACTTCGAGCCGGCCGTGATCCCGCCCAAGACCATCCCCGATCCCGACGACAAGAAGCCCGAGGACTGGGACGAGCGGGCGAAGATCCCCGATCCGGAAGCGACCAAGCCCGAGGATTGGGACGAGGACGCTCCACTGGAGATCGAGGACGCGGAGGCGGTCAAGCCCGATGACTGGCTGGACAACGAGCCGGACGAGGTTGACGATCCGGAAGCTAGCAAGCCCGCGGATTGGGACGACGAGGAGGATGGCGAGTGGGAGCCCCCGAAGATCAGCAACCCAAAGTGTGAGGAAGCGTCTGGGTGTGGAGAATGGAAGAGGCCCATGAAGAGGAACCCGGACTACAAGGGGAAGTGGCATCCTCCGATGATCGACAACCCGGCTTACAAGGGGATCTGGGCTCCGAAGCAAATACCGAACCCGGAGTACTTCGAGTTGGACAGGCCGGATCTAGAGCCGATCTCGGCGATAGGGATCGAGATCTGGACGATGCAGGACGGCATTCTTTTTGACAACATCCTGGTGGCGACCGACGAGGCTGTGGCAGCAGAGTACAGGGAGACGAAATGGAAGCCCAAGTACGAGGCTGAGAAGGAGAAGCAAAAGATTGAAGAAGCGACTCCGAGTCCTGACGGCATCCAGGTACTTTTCCTTTGTCTTCTTTTGTCGTTTTTTTTTTCTTTTTGTGTGACGACCTTGAATCTTTTCAGGCAAAGATGTTTGAGTACCTGCGCAAGGTTGCCGACATCCCGGCTTTGGCGTCACAGAAGGAAAAGATTCTTGTAAGTAAAAACACATGAGCATGGACTTTGTCTCGTATTCTAACTTTCTTTTCGTTTGTGACAGGATCTTCTGGAGAAGGCCGAGAAGTTCCCAACCATTTCTTTGAGCGCCATAGCTTTGATCCCGCTCGTCGTGGTGGTCACGCTGTTTAAGATTCTATTTGGTGGCAAGAAATCGCCCCCCAAGAAGACGAAGGTACAATTAGCAATAGCGTTGCGCGAGTTTTGGATTGTCATATGGTTGTTTGTCTTGCGCAGGTGACTGTAGAGAAGTCCAAGAAGGAAGACATCTCCAGCCCGGACGATTCCAAGGACAAGGCGGAGGACGACGCGGCAGGCAACGAGATTGAGAAGGAAGGCGAGGGCGCCCGCCAAAGGAGGACCCGACGCGAATCGTAAGAAAACAGGAGGCGAGAGAGAGCTAGAAGAATCAAAGCTTTTACTCGATAGAAGACAAGAGAAGAGCGCTCAAAACGTTGTATTGCAAGTGGATGTTTCCCTTTTTTTGGATTTTACTTGAATCACTATAGAATTGCTGAATAGATTCTACGAGGTTCTACTTACTAGTTCCAAAACAGTGCTAAGATTGTGGCCAAATCAGTGAAAAAAAAACAAACAAGTTCAATACAAACAAACTTGTACGTATTATTTGAGGAAGTGGAAAATCAAGAACTGCATATTTACAAACATTCATATTTCTCATACAAAGTATTTAGCAGCCTCCACCGCCGCCGCCTCCACCACCGCCTCCTCCGCAGCCACCACCACCACCACCACCACCACCACAGCCTCCGCCGCCAGTGCCAGCACAAGCTCCGCCACCACTCACGAAGGCGCCCGTTGCTGCAGACGGGCGCCTTCGCCTCTGCTTTCGCCTGTTAGAGGATTGAGAGAAACCGAAACACATCTTGGATTGCACAAGATAAAGGTATGATCGATGCGAGGAGGCTTGCGCTTATATACTAGGCAGGAGAGCATCTGATTGGCCACAAGGCCTGACCATATGGAGCAAGCAAAGCAACTTCCTTCACGCGCAATTTGACGAGATTTTACGCACGTATTCCTCAAAGGTTGGATAGACAAATGCACGTCTTGCGTTTCTTGAACACTCTGATGAAGTGTCACGACGTGGCACTGATTGCATAAACTTCTCCAGGTCCACGTGCTATCATTGCTTTCTTCGTGGCTTCCTCTGAGTCAAAGTCTCAAATTGCCTTCTAGCCTTGTATACAAGCAGAAGATTATGCCCCCTTGCAAGCAATCAATCCAAAATGTGTTTCAGTTTCTTTGCATCTCCAAAAAGGCAAAAGCCAAGAAGGCGCTCCGATTTCGTGGGAGCAATGTTTAGCGGTGGCCACCATGGTGGAGGCCACAGTGGAGGCTCTGGTGGTGGTCATGGTGGAGGCCACGGTGGAGGTGGCTGTGGTGGTGGCGGAGGCTGTGGCGGTGGGGGCTGTGGCGGAGGTGATTAAAATGACTTCATGTGTAAGTTCTTAGAGTTCACATATAGTGTGGATTTTTTGTTTGGGAGCTTGTGTAGACGTTTGCTAGTAAAGCATAGGGTGTCTTGGGGGTTCCGTCGGTTACGTCCATTACAGATCTCACTACATCGTCTCCCAGTCTAAGATTGTTATAATCCTCGTGGCTCTTGCATGCTCCGAGAAGGCACGTCCACTCGAGAGCACTGGGAACGAACGGCATGCTTAAGATTAGATCTTTGGCGTCGTGAAGGTGGCCGGCTCGGCTCAAGAGATCTACCATGCAACTGTAGTGCTGCCTTGTGGGCTCAATGGCGTGATCCACAACCATGGAAGCGAAGAAGCTCTTTCCCGCTTGAAAGCTGCCTTTGTGGCTGTTTGCGGCCAGGATGGATGCGAAGCACGATGTGTTTGGGGAATCGACAGCCTGCATTTCGTTGAGGAGATGAAAGGCCTTGCTGGCAGTGGTGCTTACTTGTGCATATGAAGCAATCATGGAGCTCCACAAGATTTGGTCTCTGTCAGGGGCTGTATCAAAAAGTTTCCTTGCGTATACAATATGGCCTTCTCGGGAAAATGCAGATATCAAAGCATCCCAGGTCACAACGTTGCGTTCTAGCATGCTATGAAAGAGTAAAGCAGCTTCACGTAGTTTGCTAGTTAGAACAAACGCATTTAACATTGTGTTCCATGAAACCATATCCATTTCGGGCATCTCTTTAAAGAGTCTTAAAGAAAAGTCACAATGCCCTGATTGAGCATACGCCGAAAGAATAGAGTTCCAAGAGCACAAGTCTCGCTGCGGCATTTGATCAAAGGTGGCCTTCACAAGCTCCAAGTCTGAGGGTTGTGAGAGCAACATTATCGTACAGGAAGTAAGATCAAGCTCCGGCATTTGATAGAAAAAGTTCTTGGTTTCCTCCCCGGGGCTGTTCTTGGCAAGAACAGCGAGCATTGTTGTCCACGACGAGAGAGCTCTCTGCGGCATGGAGTCAAATATAAGCTTTGATTGTCTAGCATCACGGCAGCATCGCATCACAGTGTTGCACGAAACGAGATCTATCTCAGGCATCTCGCGGAAAATCCTTTGTGCCGAATCGACATCCTCGTTCAGTGCGTACGCGCCAAGCATCGCGGTCCAGGCGACGAGATCGTGCTGCGGCATTGCATCAAACAAAAGCTTTGCTCCGTGCAAATCTCCGCCCTGAGACAAGGCAACCAAGATTGTCGTCCATGACACAAGGTCACGAGCCTCCATACAATCGAAAACACGTTTCGCTCCCTCTACATGCCCGTTCCGGGCATATGCCGCAAGAATGGAATTCCAAGACACGAGATCATACTCGGGCATCCCGGAGATAATCCTCTGAGCATTTTTTAGATCCCAGCTATGTGCATGTACTGACAGGATTGTGTTCCATGAGAGAAGGCTGTGTTGCGGCATCTCATCAAATGTTTTTTGGGCATTGAAAACATGCCCAGTTCGGGCATATGCCAAGAGCATGGATGTCCATGCAAAGACATCCTTTTGCGGCATTTTGTCGAAGATCTCTTTTGCATGTTTAAGATGGGAGTTTTGGGCGTAAGCTTGAAACATGAAAGCCCACGAAAAGGAGTCTTTGTGTTTGATGGTATCAAAGATTTGGCGTGCCTCTCGTGGGCTTCCATATTTGCCAAACATCTCAATGAGTTTGTTGCTGAGGAAGGAATCATCAGCAAGTGGATGATTCCTTTTAAGATTCAAGTAAATCTCTTTTGCTTCATAAAGGCTTTTGCAGGATTGAATAAAATGAATGTTAGAGTTTCTATTCATAGTCCAACCCAAAATATTGGACTCAAGATTGTTGTAGCGTGTTAGTCCGCTTTGTTGCTGCTACCTCTGGCAGACTTGACAGCCTCTCTCGTACCACCATGGCTGTTTCGCGCTAGGTTTAGGTCTCTCCATCCCTCCAAGCGGCGGAGCATACCTAGATTAAATAATATTTAATGATAATAATAAAAACTCATTATGAGAAGAATAATTTGTTTGTAACACTGTTTTGTTAAAATTTTTATTTATTAACCTAATTGATCAATCCAAATTAAATAGTAGAATAAACTAAAATATACTAAAAAAGTGTTTAAATACAAAACTAATCTAATTATTAGATGGTAGAATATCTTAAAATATCAAAGTTAGTGGTAAAGGTGGTTATCCTAAGACTGAATATCCTTAATCAATTAAAAAATGAAATATTTTATTCATACGCTCTTTCTTTCTATATTTCACTGTAATATCCCAAAATCCTTAATCAATTAAAAAATAATATGCATTTTTATTCATAAACCCTTTCCCTTCATATTTAATCATCTTTTAAGTAGCACTCTTCTAAGAGCCCCACTCTTTTGCTAGATGTTAATTAAATATATAATATAATTCCCTTAGCTAACCAATAGAGTTTAGATTTTTGGGAAGACATTTAACCCATTACTATTTATATCCCAGAATATTTAACCCCAAATATCCCAAAAATTTTAACTAGTTGAAAAGTGGGGTTTTTTCCCTTTATATTTGAACTTTTATGCAAGTCATTCTTTTTTATTTGCAAATAAGTTAAAAAATTTATGCAACTAGTGTTCTTAGATTGTTCTAGGAACAATAGCCTTGTTTAAACATAACATTTTTTTGGATTGCTTCCAATAGCTTTTAAAACTTAGTGGGAAGAAAGTGAAAATTCAAAGATTTGCAGTCCAAGAATCAAAAGAATTCTTTAAATGATGGTGACTTATCTCATGGCCATATCAAATATTAATAACCTCTAAGTGACAGCTTAAACAAATATAATTATTTTATGGTTTTTAATATTTTATAATCCAAAAAAAACAAGTGGGAAAGAAGATGTAGATATGGGCAAGGGGATAGGAGTTTTGTATTACAAGAAAATCAAATAGTACATTTTTTTTTCCTTTGAGAGATTTTAGTTAACTTTAGAGGTTTGGTTTGTATTTAAGATATAGTATTAAACACTGATTACAAACGAATTTTATGAGTGTAAAAATTAAAACTGCTAGATTAAGGTATATTCTAAAATATACCTAAATATTTATAGTATAATCCTTTCACTGTCAGTGCTTGGAATATGGAAAGGGAATATAAAAAATGTGCATATTAATTAACCCAAAAACCCTAACTTATATATATAGGAGCGAGTGGTCCAGATTGAAACCAATCCAACGGCTACCAAAATCCCTCTACACTAATATTAATATACGGCATCATAGCTGTATACTTAGCCTTCACATCATCCCCTCCTCTCGGAATAATGGAAAACTATCAGGGTTCTCTTGTAGACGGGCCAGGATCTAGAGGAACGTTAGAAGGAGGCATTGCCGGATATGTAGGTGGTATTAACTGCTTCTGATTCTTTTGTATGAAGCGTTTCAACCGCTACACATGCACAATCTCTGGAGGATCAGCCTATTGGACATCATGCCCAACCTCATAAACTTATAGTCCAACATGCCGCAACACCCGATATAGTCCTTTCCATTGTGCAAGGAGCCCTTTAGATAAACCACGTACCATAAGATGGGGAAAGCGGACTAACACCAAATCATCCACTTTGTACTCTGGAGGTAGACAATGATGGGAGTTGTAACGCCGTTGTTGTCCTACTTGTATGCGGCTTAAGTGTTCAGCAGACTCTACTAGGACAAGTGGAAGAATACTCGTCAAATACTAATCCCACAACTTAGCATCACCAGCTCATGGCAAGCGCGAAGGTAAACCCAGCTCCGTTGGTAATATTGGATCATGACTATATAGAAGTTTATATAATGAAGCACCAACAGAACTCTACACCCTTGTGACATATGCATACCAAAGAAACAGCAAATAACCATCCCAATCCAAATGTTCATATACTTCACAATCATCCCTTTGAATGTTCGAACAAGCCGTTCCACTAGACCGTTCGATTGTGGATGATAAACACTCGTGAAAGTGTGGCGTATCCCCAATCGAGACATCAAAACATGAAATGCCTCAACTATAAATGCAGGACCATTATCCAAAAGAATCCACTCTGTACAAGAATGCTGGAACACCACTCGATTGAGGAGGAAGTATCCAATAGTAATTGCAGAGGTGCTAGCAAGAACACCAACTTCCACCTAATAAGTCAAGTAGTCAGAAGCAATAATAACATACTCATTGCTAGCAATCGACCGTGGAAAAGGTCATATAAGATCAAACGCCACTAACTCAAATGGACGGGAAATTGCAATTGACTCCAATTGTCCTTTTGCAGCACAAGGGGGAGTATTATGAACTTGGCACCAAACGCAGCTATGCATATACCGGATAACATCACATCGCATCTCTGGTCAATAGAAAAGCTTGTGCAACTTCTCGGTTACACAACGATGTCCCATATGCCCACCTAAAACAGGAGAACCATGATAGGCATGGAGAAACCACGGAATAAAGACAGAAGGCACCACCAGCTATAAATGATCATTAGGATCTGTCCCCACAAAATAAAGAAAGATGTCTTCAAGGTGATATTGAGAATATAAATATTGGAAATGCAAGTCATCAAAAAGTGATGTAGGATTTTCAAACCCTTCTCGAAGCCTTTGAATCCACAGCTCAAGATTTTGAGCCTCGCGAACCTCATCAAGAGAAGGTAGATCTTGCTCTACACCTTGTGGACACTAAACATCAAGTATATCAACCACCAATGTGTAAACTCTTGAGTCTGGACTTCCCGGGAGGTCACCCAGCCTAATACTATTCAAACCCAAGGACGCTTAACCCCAGATATCCCAAAACCCTTAACCGATTGGAAAAGGGGTGCACTCTTGTTCATGGGCCCTTTCCCTCTATATTTGAACCACATGGATCGTCTCTCAAGTCGTTCCCTTTGGTTGCTTACAATTCACCACGCTTCCCTGCAAGTTCACACCCTCGTGAACGGAAGCTGAACGGAAGCTGAGAGCCCCGCTCTCTTGACACCCTACCCCTCGGGTCGAGCCCAGCGGGAGCAAACTGGACCAACCAGATGTCAATCAACATATGGTGTGATTCCCTTAGCCAATCAACAGAGTTGGACCCGAGACCGCTCTGATACCAAATGTAAGTTCCTGAGTTTGGACTTCTTGGGAGGTCACCCAACCCAGTACTACTCAAACCCAAGGATGCTTAACTCTAACTATCCTAAGACCCTTAACCGATTGGAAAAGGGGGTGCACTCTTGTTTATGGGCCCTTTCCCTTTATATTTGAACCCCATGGATCGTCTCTCAAGTCGTTCCCTTTGGTTGCTTACACAATGGTACAGAATCCTTATCTAGAACATCCACAGATGCTGAAACAACAGGCTCATAAAAAATATAAGAAGAGAGTGGAGAAGAAAGAGGAGCTCGAGAAAAGGCATCAGCATCAGTCATAGAACTCCCTGGGCGATAAACAACATCAAAATCATATATCTGAAGCTTCAAAGCCTACCGAGCAATATGACCAATCAGGTTCTTCCGCTTCAATAATGAAGCAACAGTAGCATGGTCACCTTCAAGTAATGTCTGAGAATCATGTAGATATGCATAAAATTTCTCAAAACCCCAAACTGTTGCTAAACACTCCTTCTCTGTCGTGGAGTAGTTCACCTCCGTTGGTTATAATATACAGCTTATATATCAAATGGGATGGTGTTAACCAAACACACTTGGGTTTTCTTGCATCAACACACTTCCAAGACCAATATTAGAAGCATCCACGTGCAAAATAAAAAGTCGAGTGTAGTCAGGATATGCCAAAACTGGAGGAGTCGTCAATAGTTCTTTGAGATCCACGAATGCCCACTCATAATCCAAAGACCAAATGAAAGATGATGTTAATGATTTTAGCAACGCTCGCAATAGTGCAGTGCGATCAAAAAGATGATCCTTAAAGTGACCGAGATACTGCACCTTGCCCAATAAGCGTTGCACATCATTTACACACTTCGGAATAGGGAATTTTAGAACAGCCACAAGTTTTTTAGGATCAAATTGCAAACCCTCACGAGAAATATGGTACCCAAGATAAGTTATGTCCTTGGACCCAAACACGCACTTCGACCGCTTTAGCTTTAAGCTAACGTCCTAGCCGATCCAACACTTTATGAACATCATAAACATACTCTTCCCATGTCCCCTCCGAGTGGATCAAGACATTATCAATGAAGTCAGCAGTCACCTCTGGTATATCACAAAAAACCTCATCCATCATCTGCTAAAAAGCTGCTGAAGCATTATTTAAACCAAATGGCATCACCAAGAAATCGTACAATCCAAATGGTGTATGAAAAGTAGTCTTAGGAATATCTTCTTCGGCTATCAGTACTTGCCGGTACCCAGAAGCAAGATCTAACTTGGTGAACCAACGACTTTGCCCTAGATGATCCAAGAGATCAGCAGTGTGAGGAAGAGGGTACATATCCGGGATCATCACTTCATTTAACGGACGATAGTCGATGCAAAAATGAATACTCCCATCAAGCTTCGTCACAAGATGAGGTTCACATGCCCAAGGACTCCGCGACTTCTGAATAACACCCTTCTCCAACATCTCCTTAACATTTGTACATAAAATTTTGATCTATTTGGGTGACTGACAACGAACGGGAACCTTGATTGGACAAGCATCCTCGATTGAAATCCGATGACGTGTGGCAATCTTGGCCCCAGACAATAAGTCAAAGTCAAAGAGATTAGAATACTCCTTCATGAGCCAGTCAACCGGTGCAACACAAAGACTGTCGGAGGGATCAGAAAAGATAAGAGCAAAACAAGAAAAAAACGTAGGAGGAAATAATGGGGGGACAAAAGTAATTGAAGCAGAGGTAGAAGTAAAGGGACAAAGAGGTATAAAAATGAGAGGAATGGATGAAACATAAGGAAGTATGAGACAAGGGGGAGAAGCCTCAAAGTCACACTTAGCATGATTGCGTTACAACCAATCCATACCAAGGATGAAGTCAAAAGATTGACTTGACACCACTCGCAAGGACTACAACTCAAGCTCGAGATCGCCCACATGCACAACTAGGTCCACCTCATTCCGTGCACATACATGTGTACAACTATTGCCAGAAAGAATGAAAATTGGTTCTGCCACACGACGCAAGTGTAAATGGCAACATGTGGCAACAAGTCGAGCAATAGAAAATAAACTCAAACCTATATCAACCAACATGAAGAGAATAATAGAAGACCTCTTGTTATAAAAACAAGCCTGGAAAGTAAACACTGGATGAATCGGTGCCGAATGAACCCCTTGATGATACTCCCAAAAGAAAGATGGAAGGGTCACTGACTTATTCGCTCAAGGTCCCTCCGTTACTCGTACAACTCCTCGTTTCTCTGATGCATCATGGTGTCTAGACTTTCCACTGCAGCAGCACCAACAAAACGTTGTTGATACCAAGGTCTCCACCCAGGAAATGGATGTTGCCAATCCGGAAAACACTGACAACGCTGATAAGTGTGCCCAACATCATCACATGCCTAACAGCGAATGTCACAGCCACGACCACGTCCTTGCCCTTGTCCTTGGACTCAAGCAGCAGCAGCATCAACCTCCATTAAAATAAGACCATCGCCTGCAGGAAAAGGAGCGGAAGGATGGGTAGTGAGAAGTGGAAGAGGCGACATCTCATAAAGTTGTGCCAAGTGAAGGGCATCGTCAAAGGTGGCAGGAGCAAATGTATGCACAAGTCCGACAAGATCTTGTTGAAGTGCTGGCCACAACATTCCTAACTTGATCCGCTCTGACATATTTAGCTCCACACGAAGTAAAAAACTTCGGAAACAAATGCCAAATTGCATCACTGATTTAGATGGCCTTTGGCGAAGATGATGCAATTGTTGGAAGGCATCATCACAATTATCGACATGTCCGAAGGCGCATTTGAAGATGTCCGGGAGAACATTCCAATCCCCACAAGTGGCTATGCTCAAACTTTTGTACCACTAAAACACCGTCCCTTGGAGACACATGGGAAACTCATGTAAATGTTGAGCATCATCCTAAGAATGATATGTGATAATCATCGTGAAGTGATCGAACCAATAGTACACATCATCCCCAGGATTCCCGTGAAAGAACTCTAGTTGAACGCGAGGATTGTGTAAGCGACTAATTTTTCCATTCTACTTTAGTCACTTAACCACACCTTCGACCACTTGGAGGAGTCTCACTCACAACCTCCTTAAGTCCAATTCAGGACTTGGGACTCGTTAGCCCCAAGAATGGCATCCATGCCACTCAACACTTGCACCTGGTCCAAGTGCTCCACGTGTCCGGTCCCAAGACCGACACCCAAAGGTACCACTGACATCTCAGCCCGTTACGCTAAGGCCATGCCCATTCACCTTTGCTGCACTAGTGGTCCAATACCACTTGCATCACCATCCCGTCTCTCCAAGACTGGGCTATCGGTCCACGAGTGGTCATCCTAGACCCACTCCTTAGCATCCTTAGGATGCCCACAGACTTGGGGAATTGCCTTCCCCAAAGTCCCTTTGTCAATTCCTACCAAGTCCCTTTTTGCCCCTGGCCGTGTTTGCCAACACTGCCACTGGATCGAGGCCCACAGGCCCGACCACTAAGTCCCATGGTCCTCTGGGACTTCCTCACCACACGATTGTGTCCTTGGTCACTACCCCAGAGGACTGCTCCTCTTCCTTTCCACAGTCTAGGCCTTTGGGACAACATTTCGGAACACCGTGGCCTTACGCGAGCCACCTGGGTACTCTCCCCGCCTTTCGCCTTTAGGTGCTCTAGCCATGGGCTTAGAGCGAGGTTCCGTTGAGCCACACCTGGTATCCAAGTAGGTAGTGCCACCCACACTTGGACTGGGAGCATCGGCCAGACGATCTCCCGGGGGAACTAGAGCCGGCTCTTGAACACTTCACCAAGCTACCCCGCTTGTCGGTCCGTGTTCACTCTAGTCTTGGACTTCCCAGTGGGCATCTCATCACCCAACACTGGGTCCGGCCTTCCTGGGCCAAACTGGCCTTTCCTGGCCAAACTGGCTCCACTGCAGTCCTCCCCCTACTATACTTTTGGAGCTCACCAAACCCCCCAGGGTCTGGGAGACGAACGCTTTGGGCTTTCACCCTCTCAGGCTCCGGACTCGGACTCAGACTCGGACTCGGACTCGGACTCGGACTCGGACTCGGATTCGGACTCGGACTCGGGCTCGGGCTCGGTCTCGGCCTCGGCCTCGGTCTCGGTCTCGGTCCCGATCTCGGTCTCGGTCTCGGTCTCGGTCCCAGTCTCGGTCTCGACTTTGGACTCCATCTCGGACTCCATCTCGGACTCCATCTCGGACTCCATCTCGGACTCCATCTCGGGTCCATCTCGGGTCCATCTCGGACTCCATCTCGGACTCCATCTCGGGTCCATCTCGGACTCCATCTCGGACTCCATTTCGGGTCCATCTCGGGTCCACCTCGAACTCCATCTCGGACTCCATCTCGGGTCCATCTCGGACTCCACTTCGGACTCCAGCTCGGGTCCATCTCGGGTCCACCTCGGACTCCATCTCGGACTCCACTTCGGACTCCAACTCGGGTCCATCTCGGGTCCACCTCGGACTCCACTTCGGACTCCAGCTCGGGTCCATCTCGGGTCCACCTCGGACTCCATCTCGGACACTCCCACATGTCATGTGTTGGTCCTTTTGGGTCCCTTTTTGGAGCCTCGCCTTTTGCTCACTTCGTGCTCGTTCCTCAAGCACTTCGTTGGGAGTTTCACTCCCGCTCTTGACTTTTCAAGTCGGAGCTTTTGGTCCAAACATGTTACGCTCGTTTGGCTCTCGCTTCGGCCACTACCATGTGGCGCCCTTCTGGCTCTTCTTTGGGGCCTAGGGATTTTGTGTCTCACAACTCCACCACCCATAGACGAAGTTCGATGTCCTCATCGAACGGTAAACCCTTTCATAAAGTAACACCCACAAGTGTTACCATTTCCATCCTTGGCACCTAGCCAATCTTTGTCTATGGTTTGACATCAAAGGCTCACCATGCCTTGTCCATCCTTTAAGGAGCGTAGTCTCTCCAACTTAGAGACTGATTGGACCACATGTAATGGTTCTCCCCTTTTATTGGTTTAGTTCTTGCTAAACCTCTTAGAGACCCTTCTCTAAGTCAATCATACTACTCCTTCTCGAGTAGTCTCAATTTTCATCTATTGAATGTTTGCACCTTGGAACTTTTACTCTTTTGACTTTTTGGAAGTCAATTTTCTAGGTGTCTCCAACACCTTGCATTGCACAGATTGTGCAACTCCACTTCCCTATCCTAGGAAGTTCATTATTCGAGGGCACCATCATCCTCTCTTCTATTTCGTGCCACCTTGGGCACTAAGTTCCATTTATCATACTTTGTGCTAGGGCTGTCCATGGCCCTACCATTTGGCTACCTTACCGCTCCCTCACTTGGAGCCTTTACTTCGCCAAATTGGAGCACTTAGGAATCCGTCCTTGAAAGTCCGCTTCCTTTCCCACAAGCTGTTAGCATCGAACACATTAGTGTTCCTTGGCTAACTTTGCCATTTGGATCCCTTCCATTAAATTCCATGGCCCAAACTTTGGCCACTAGTCCTTTGCTCCTATCCTTGATTGTTGCACCCAGCAACATCGGATCGCTACCTCCATTTTTGAGGTATCCTTTCGGTTCCATAGCAAAGACTCTTCTTTGCCAAGTCCGGAGGATGTTCACCCCTAGTATGTCTCTTTAGCATATTCTGCTATGGGCTCTATCCATGGCCCAACTTCGTGACCCTCCCATGGGTCTTTTATAGAGACTACTTTCCTCGGACTCACTATGCCATCGGACGGACATAGTTTATTTCCCTTAGGTGCTCTTCCCACTTGGTCATCACGACCAAGCCACACCATCTTAAACAGTTCAATTTCAACATTTTGAACCAGGAACTTCATTCCTTAGCCAACCAAGGACCTTGTCCTTATTTGGCCATAAGATCACCTAGTGATCTCACCTTGGCACCTTAACAGAGTTGCCAAGAGGTACTTGGTCTTCTAGACCTCCAAGTTGTTGACTATAACCCCGGGGGCATCCCCCACACTTGGCGGTGCACCCAAGCTAGCCCTTACGGCCAAGGGTTCATAGCAACTGAGATTAGGTGTCCCCATCTCACTCACCAAGACCTTGGTGCCACTTGCACCAAAGCGTTCAAGTTAGATATGCCGAGCTTTCACACTAAGCAATCTAACCGTGCATCACGACTCCGAGGCATCCCTCACTTGGCGGTGTGCCCAAACCAGTCTCCCCACTGAGAGTCCATGACCACCGAAATATGAGTGTCCTCATATTCCAAACCATCACCACGCCCTAGTGATTTGGGACTCGAACCCAAGCACTAGAGGGTCGGGACTCGAACCCAACCTCCGTATATGCATCTACGGACGGCATCACACTAGATGCCTAGCGTGACTCCCCACGCCGGTGCACCAACCTATTTTTAAAGCGCGCTACAGATCACAGCTTAGGAACCTAGTTCCTCCACACTGCCAAGTCCTCTCACTTGACATGTCTATGATCATGCATGGACTCCTCCATGCTCGGCCCCATGGCCCACCCCTTTTGAAGTTATCACCTTCAACTAGGGTCTTTGTTCCCCCGACGTGCCAATCTCACTTGGCAAGTCCTCCGACCATTGTAACATGGTTCCTGCATAAGCGTGAAAGTCCTTGACCATCGACTTTCGTTCAAAGCCCTCTCTTTGAACACTCGGGAACTACTTCCCTAACCTTGATAACCTTGCCTCATGGCAAGCTTCAAGACCACGCTTCTGCTGCGCCACTCTGATTTCGCGTGTTCCATGAACCATTTACACTTGGCCTTTCTAGGTACTACGCTACCTAGAATCGTCTTTGGGAACCTTGAAGGAACTCTGTCCCTCAGCTTGCTAAGGCCTCCCCTTTCGCAAGCTTTATAGTTGCCATATAGTCTAACATGGACAATTCCATATTTTAGACTCTCCATGGCATCACGGTTGCTAGCAACAACATCCTCGAGCACCCTCTTGCTTCTCCACTCCCAACTTTCATAACCACTGTTGGATATGTCCTTTGATTTCTATGGTTCAGTTCCATCCCAATACTACTTGCCTTTGGCTTCACACCTTTCCTTCGGTCATTCTCCTCCAGACCAGGAGGATAGCTTTGCACTTTCTATCATGCCTTAGCAAGTATTCTTAGGGATGAACCTACCCAATAGCCCAGGGAGTGGTTCCTCAATCCGGGTATGCTCAGCTTATAATCCCACACACTGGGATTACATTTTTTGCTTATGGGCCTTTACATGCCCATCACTAGCCTTGCCAAAATTCCATTTTTGGCTTTGTCCAACTTGGGTAGACAGTCCTCTCCTGTCTCTGCAACCTTGGACATTTGGATAGCACCTTCTATCCATCATTCGCTAGGGACTTAGTCCCTTGGGCTTTATCCATTGCCCTCGCGATATCAAACACCACCTTCTGGTGTTCTAGAGTGTTCGGGTGTCCCAATGATGGCTTTCTTGACAATGAGTATTTCCTTTTATGACATTGACTTACTATATCGCAACATAAGAAACTTATCCCCCGTAAGGGTATATCCGACTTCCCTATACTAGAAGTCTTGGGTAGCTACCTTCTACCCGTTTAATCAGTTATTTTGCACCTCTTGCTTAGTTGCCTCATAGTTGTCAAGTCCTACAACTCATTGCTTGGTGCTTTCACACCTCCATCACTATCTGGGTCACCACACTCCAACTGCATGCTTTGCAGCTTAGGCTATGCCATTCCCATTTCCATTGGGATTCCTTTGGCAAGGGGTTCTCATGAACCCACCAACATAGCCTCAAGGTATCACACCTTGGCACATTTGGTGTCTCCACACCATCGGCTCCACGAGCCTACCTCTATGACATTTCCCTTCGTGTCTAAGTCTTTGCCAAGACCAACACCGCTCTTTCTCATGCCAACCATCTGTTAGCACTGCCCCATAGAGGTCACACACAACTTTATGTCAAAGTTGTTTTCTTCTGGGAACACCTTTCCCATAACTTTAGCATGGCACATTGCCATCGATGAGATACTCTCTGTTCTCATCCTTGGATCCTATGATCCCCCCCCATCCTTTGTGGGGTATAACGCACCTCAGTCCAAATGCTTCCATCAGTCCTTTTAGGACCATCCCTTGACTCTACTTGAGTCGTCTAGCAGTTTTGGACTTGGTTAATCCACCAACCCGTAAGGTCCTACTTGTGAGGCACTAGCTCACTGGAATACACTTCTTGCATTCCGGTCCTACTCAAAAGGACTATTTTCACAAGTGTTACTCCGACACTTGATTTTGTTCTCTGGGGGCAACCTTTGCCCCTTAGGACTGCTTGTCCATGTGATGAGAATACCAACTCATCCACTTAATACACCCCCAACTCCTTGGGTTGTTCCAGCATTTATTAGAGGTAGCCCCGGCTACCATTTCAAGGACTTGAGTCCTCTTCCGTATTTGACCTTCCACGGTCATTACCTTTGGTCTCACATTCATGAGCACCAACCTCAACTATATGAGGAAAACCTTGCACTATTCCCAAGATCCCAAAGTCGTTCCATTATTGGCCCTTTTCTATCCACCACTCATCTACAAGTTCACACATGAACTGTAATGGAGAGCCATGTCCTCCAGACTTGCTACTCCTCAAGGATAGGCCCACTCCTCGGACCTTCCGATACCAACACTAGTGGTGATATACTTGAGCACCAATAAAAGTCGGACTAAGGAACAGCTCCGATACCAAATTGTAAGGGACTAATTTTTCCATTCTACTTTAGTCACTTAACCACACCTCCGACCCGATACAAATTGTAAGCGACTAATTTTTCCATTCTACTTTAGTCACTTAACCACACCTTCGACCACTTGGAGGAGTCTCACTCACAACCTCCTTAAGTCCAATTCAGGACTTGGGACTCGTTAGCCCCAAGAATGGCATCCATGCCACTCAACACTTGCACCTGGTCCAAGTGCTCCACGTGTCCGGTCCCAAGACCGACACCCAAAGGTACCACTGACATCTCGGCCCGTTACGCTAAGGCCATGCCCATTCACCTTTGCTGCACTAGTGGTCCAATACCACTTGCATCACCATCCCGTCTCTCCAAGACTGGGCTATCGGTCCACGAGTGGTCATCCTAGACCCACTCCTTAGCATCCTTAGGATGCCCACAGACCTGGGGAATTGCCTTCCCCAAAGTCCCTTTGTCAATTCCTACCAAGTCCCTTTTTGCCCCTGGCCGTGTTTGCCAACACTGCCACTGGATCGAGGCCCACAGGCCCGACCACTAAGTCCCATGGTCCTCTGGGACTTCCTCACCACACGACTGTGTCCTTGGTCACTACCCCAGAGGACTGCTCCTCTTCCTTTCCACAGTCTAGGCCTTTGGGACAACATTTCGGAACACCGTGGCCTTACGCGAGCCACCTGGGTACTCTCCCCGCCTTTCGCCTTTAGGTGCTCTAGCCATGGGCTTAGAGCGAGGTTCCGTTGAGCCACACTTGGTATCCAAGTAGGTAGTGCCACCCACACTTGGACTGGGAGCATCGGCCAGACGATCTCCCGGGGGAACTAGAGTCGGCTCTTGAACACTTCACCAAGCTACCCCGCTTGTCGGTCCGTGTTCACTCTAGTCTTGGACTTCCCAGTGGGCATCTCATCACCCAACACTGGGTCCGGCCTTCCTGGGCCAAACTGGCCTTTCCTGGCCAAACTGGCTCCACTGCAGTCCTCCCCCTACTATACTTTTGGAGCTCACCAAACCCCCCAGGGTCTGGGAGACGAACGCTTTGGGCTTTCACCCTCTCAGGCTCCGGACTCGGACTCAGACTCGGACTCGGACTCGGACTCGGACTCGGACTCGGATTCGGACTCGGACTCGGGCTCGGGCTCGGTCTCGGCCTCGGCCTCGGTCTCGGTCTCGGTCCCGATCTCGGTCTCGGTCTCGGTCTCGGTCCCAGTCTCGGTCTCGACTTCGGACTCCATCTCGGACTCCATCTCGGACTCCATCTCGGACTCCATCTCGGGTCCATCTCGGGTCCATCTCGGACTCCATCTCGGACTCCATCTCGGGTCCATCTCGGACTCCATCTCGGACTCCATTTCGGGTCCATCTCGGGTCCACCTCGGACTCCATCTTGGACTCCATCTCGGGTCCATCTCGGACTCCACTTCGGACTCCAGCTCGGGTCCATCTCGGGTCCACCTCGGACTCCATCTCGGACTCCACTTCGGACTCCAACTCGGGTCCATCTCGGGTCCACCTCGGACTCCACTTCGGACTCCAGCTCGGGTCCATCTCGGGTCCACCTCGGACTCCATCTCGGACACTCCCACGTGTCATGTGTTGGTCCTTTTGGGTCCCTTTTTGGAGCCTCGCCTTTTGCTCACTTCGTGCTCGTTCCTCAAGCACTTCGTTGGGAGTTTCACTCCCGCTCTTGACTTTTCAAGTCGGAGCTTTTGGTCCAAACATGTTACGCTCGTTTGGCTCTCGCTTCGGCCACTACCATGTGGCGCCCTTCCGGCTCCACTTTGGGGCCTAGGGATTTTGTGTCTCACAGATTGGCACCAAGAGCAAGAGGAGTTGTACCACGTGCCATAAACGCCGCCATCAACTAAGTTTGGTTATTCAATTGCAAGTGCATAGCATTAAGCAATTGTACTAACTACTACTCCAGAGTCAAAGAAAGAGATTGCTGATCTACTATGAAGATGAATGAAAAAGAAAGAGCAAAAAAACAGAAATGACAAAAAGCTAGAAAGAAATGGTTTATCTAAACAATGCAAAAGGCTAGATGTAAACCAAAATCCTGAAAGGAAATAACAAAAGAAAGGAAATGGAAAAACCTAAATTTAAAAAATGAAAAAGCTAGATCTAAACTAAAATCTTAAATCCAAGCACTCGTTAGGGATAATTAAAAGTGCCCTCAATGTGAATGCTTTTTTATATGTAAAGGGAATGCAAAAAATGTGCATATCAATTAGCCCAAAAATCCTAAATTATATATAAAAGCAAGTGGTCCAGATTGAAATTAATCTGACAGCTACCAAAATCCCACTACGCTGATATTAATATACAAACCTTCATATCACTTTATAAATAATTTCATTTTGATGAATATAATAAGAATATAAATTACCACCTACATTCAAACAAGCACCAAGAGACATGACGAAGGTGGCACTGCTGGTCATTCTCTCGGTGGCCTGCACTTTCTTCTCGGGTTTCCAATCTGTTGCAATTTGTTCTTGGCTCCAACCATTTTTCCTCTTGCATTTCTTCCACAAATCAGGGATTTCGCACAATTCTTGCTCATGGAGCTCTGCGGTGCTCACAATTCTCCTGGCGCTCATCCTCCACACCACTGCCGCGAGCCTGGCATTCTTGGCATTCTTCCCGGGAAAGGTGAGCCCGGACAACTCCACCGCCAGCAGCGTGCCAATTGTGGGAATAATCTGGGCACTGGCGCTGTGGATGTTTCTTCTCCTCCCATTTCTTGCAAGCATCGGCTACAGGAAGCGTTTTGACCGAGCAAGAACGTCCCAGCCGCTGGTATTCGCGTCGATCTGGACCACGGCGTGGTTGTTGTGGAATCGATTCGGCGGCGTCGGCTCCTTCCTCCATCCCGCCGTTTCCCAGGTTACAATCTTGCCTCTGGTGATGAGCGCCGGCGTGTGGGGGATCGATGGGATCGCATTTCTCATGGCGTGGTTCTCGGCGACTCTCCACGACAGGGCCGTTCTCGACGAGAATCTTTCCAAGATGGAGAAATCTGACAAGAAGCGTGCTATGCAGCTGCATCGCGGCCACTCCCTGGCGTTTGGAGCCATTGCTCTCTCGATCTTGTTCTACGGCAGCGCCAGGGTCTCCATTTTCTCGGGCGATTTCTTCCAGAAGGACATCGCCCTCACGATGAAGAAAACAGTGCCGGTCTCTTGCGTCCTGGGCAAGGTCCTCTTCTACGAGGACATGGATGTGATGCTCAACAGGACGAACCAGCGCCTCCGAGCCGGCGATCGATTGGTCCTCTGGTCCGAGGCTGCGGTGAAACTCGACCTCAAACAGGAGAGGGATTCTCTCCAATTCAAAGCCGGACAGATCGCTTCCCAGCACGGCGCCTACGTTGGCATCACTTACGAGTACAAGGACGCGAGCACCGGGAGAGTCGGGAACTATTTCGACCTCGTTCTTCCCGATGGCTCCATTGGATTTAGCTACAGGAAATCCCACTTGGTTCCATTCGTGGAGTGGTATGGAACTCCAGGGGATCCCATTCTTCCTGTCATCGAGACCGAGCTCGGCCGGATTGGAGGAGCTATTTGTTACGATTTCGAGTTCCCAGACCTGATGCGCCAGGCCGGGAAAAAGAGGTAGAGCGCAGTTATGATGGTGTTCTCTAAGTTTCTGGTGAATGTTTTTAGGATTGATATCATGCTCCAACCAGCCGAAACTTGGGGAGCAACCGGCCCCCGGGTGAAAGAGGCCGATGCTTTCCGTGTCGTGGAGAATGGCTTTAGTTGGTTTCGATGCTCCACGGGAGGCGTTTCAGCGGTTGTAGATCCATATCTCCAGACATCCGATTACAGGTGTGACAGTTTTGAGCAATCAAAGCTCTCTAATATTCTTCTATTTCTTTGGCAGGGAAGGTATCTCTGACTCGGTCTTCGCCATGGCGCTCCCAGTACTCGGGAAGGCCTGGACGCTTTACCCAAGCTACGGCTTTCTTTTCGCTTGGCTAGTGGCAGCACTCGCTGCGGTACACGTCTCCATGCTCTGCCTCCCTCTTGGAGTCGTGATGTACATCCTTGACAAGTCCCCTCCCGCCTTTGCGTTCTACATCACTGGTGACCGATCCTTCAAGGAGTTTGAGAGGTCGGAGCTACGTTGCGTGCTGTTGCCAGAGGAATCAAGCGTGCTTGTCTAAGGTTCCTGTGAAGCGCAATCTGTAAAGAAGTGTATACAAAACATGGGTGATATGGACGTAGCATTTGCATTGACTTAATCGTCGTTTGGTGCAGCGAGACTAGGCCGGATACCGAAGCACCGCACGATTTGGAGGAGTCCAAGGCGTTGGATCGAGTCGGCTGGAGTGTCGATTGCAAAGAAGGCAGCCCCACGTTGCCTTGACGAGGGCATCGCGTTCCATCTCCACCGCTAGGAAGAGCTTCGTGTGAGCATCGTGGCGCAAAGGAATATTTGCTCTGTTAGTACCTATCATGGCAGCAAGTATCGTCGTCAGGCATCAAACATTGATCGTTTTCTAGTTTTCCATGAAAAGTTTTGAGAACATTCGCATAGAATCAAACACATTCCCTCAGGCGGATCATCATTCGCCTGCTGCACTTTCCACACACCTCAATCACTAGGTATTGCAAGGTATCTGTCTGATTGAAGTTGCTCGCGATCTCTCAGAGCCTCTGGTGATTTGGTCCAGGAGGTCCACGCTCAGATCCTGGGAATGTTGGGTGTTATATAGACAAATATTTTGTCAATATTTGAATTTATCAAGCATGAAACGCAATTGGTCCTTCTAGTCTTAAATTCTCGAGCAATTTGACAACATAATCCAGGCAGCAGTTTATTTTTTCCTTAGATTCTATCAATGCCAAGCCCATACATTTGCCAGGAGAGAATACATAGCTCTGCTGCTCGCAATTCCAGACACCCATTTTGATACGCAGGTTCCACACTCGAGGCTCCGACATGCAGCTAAAAGGCACAGCCAATCCAAAGAAGTGGGAACAAATGGCATGTTTCCGATGAGTTCTCTTGCATTGTCAATGTAACCAGCTCTTGCCAAGCCATCGATTATGCAGGAGTAATGCTGGTGACATGGCTGAATGCCACAGTCAAAAGCCATCGAAACAAAGCAACTTCTAGCACATTTAACACTGCCAACTTGGCCGTGAGCATTGAGAGCGGAGACAAATCCAACTTGGTTGTAAATGCCGGCCATCTGCATAGTGTGAAACAATTCAAACACAGAAATCGAATCCCCTGCTTGGGTGCATGCACTGAGCATTGCATCCCAAGAAACTTCATTCTTCCCTGGCATCTGGGCAAAAGTTTTTCTTGCAAGTGAACTCTGGCCACTAAGGCCATAGCCAGCAAGCATTATAGTCCAAGAAATTACGTCCTTCTCCACCATTGCATTGAACATGACCCTTGCTTCTGCCATATACCTGTTTTGGGCATAAGCATCAAGCATGGTGTTCCAGGAAACTAGCTGCTGGTATGGCATTTTATCGAAAAATCGTCGTGTCAAGTCCATATCTCTTGATCCTGCGTAGACATACAGCAGTGAACTCCACGATACTAAACTCCAACATGGCATTTTGTCAAATATACACTTTGCCTGCTCAACTTTGCCAGCGTGGGCATATCCGGCTAGCATGGCGTTGCATGCGACTGGATTCTTGAATGGCATTTTTTTAAAGATGTCCTCGGCCATGAAGATGCTGCCAGCGCGCACACATGCTGCCAGCATTGCGGTCCATGTTACCAAGTTCCAGCATGGCATTCTATCAAATAGTGATTTAGCTTCCAAGTGATACCCTGATTGGGCATATGCAGAAATCATTGACGTACACGAAACTAGATTATTTTCTGGAATGGCTTCGAATATGTTCTTTGTTTCTTGTAAACTAGAATTTACGGCAGAGAGGTTTAACATCACAGTCCAGGAAATGAGACTTCTCTGAGGCATAGAATAAAACACACGCCTTGCCTCCTGCGGATACCCGCTTTGGGAATATGCATTCAGCATACAGTTCCAAGCAGCTAGATCTCTTTCTGGCATTTTCTCAAAGATGTTCTTAGCTTCTTCCAAATTTCTATTATTCGCATGCAACGTTAAAACAACCGTCCAAGAGATCATATCTCTCTCGGGCATGGCATCAAACACCTGAACCGTCTCGTTGATATACCCATTTTGGCCATATGCAGAGATCACGGCGTTCCAAGACACTAAATCCCTGTGAGGCATGTTGTTAAAGATTTTGTAAGCTTCTTGTACACATCCACACCGACCAAGCGAAGATATCATCATGTTGAAAGAAATCAAACTCCTCTCCGGCATTTGGGAAAACATCAGCTTGGCCTCTTCCATATGACCATTTTGGGCATACACAGCTAGCATCAAGAACCAAGACAGCGAGTCCTTGTCACACATGCGATCGAAAACTTGCCGAGCATCCTTGACTCTCGAAAGCTTGCCATACATCTTGATCTTCCCGTTTGATGCAAAGCGCACCCTTGCAGCAGTGTCAGTGGCTATCTCGACCTTGAATGCTGTGGCGGGCTTTACTGCTGCAATGGACATGTAATAAACAAAGAATGTAAAGAACAAACCTCCAAAAGTAAGAATTGAAACCACAAACGTTCAATGATGAAGTTGACCATTGCTATCGTCGCTTGCTCAGCTTTTATCCACACTGCAAACGCTGGATCTGACAGGTTATAGATTCGAGGAACCGATTCCATCCATAGTTGGGAAACTTACCAGCTTGGGGTACCTCATCCTTGCATTCCGTCGTTCCTCGCCAAGCTCGAAAAACTCCTTGTCTTGAATCTCAAAGCAAGCTTGTTCACAGGCTCCATTCCTTCCTCCCTTGGGTAGCTGAACATGTTTGATTTAAAGAACATTTGTGGGTATAGGGCTTGTGTGAACCATATTTAAAAGGACTTTTATGACATATTTTCAGAATGGTTTACCCCTGATTAACTTGGTTCCTGGATTAGTTTTATTGAAGATGAGAAGATCAACAGTCTAAATAAGCAAGTCTCTTTAGAAGAAAGATGGTATATAGTGTTTGTATATGATATATGGGATTGCATGATAAAGTGGTGAAGAATATATTCCTAATCCCTTATATCAATAAATTTTTTTAATTGTCTTTGTGGTATTTGTATTTATGAAGATTGACTTGAAGCCTAAGGATGTTCAATAGATAGAATTTTAGATGAAGATGAGTCACTAGAAATTTTTGGTGATGCAATTTGGTTTGACAAATGCTCATTAACTTTTTAGAAGTTGATGAATCAAGTATTATAGCCTTATTTAGGGAAGTGTGCAATTAATTACGTTGATCATATTCTAATGTTAAACTCTATAGTGGAGGAACATGAAATGCATATATAAAGTGTTTGCAACTCTTGAAGGATAATAAACTCTACTTGAAATTATCCAAATGTAAGTTTTTCTTGAAGGAGATTAGAGATCTAAAACATTTGATTTAAGTGAATGGTGTAAGAGTTAATCCTGCAATTGTAGTTGATTAGTTTATACCTTCAACAATACATGATCAATGTAATTAATTTGATATAACTAAAGTTTTTTAACAATTCTTAGAGATAGTTTCTCCTTAACTAATCTTCTCCATAAAACATCAAAACATGCTATTATTCATGGTTTTTTTCAATGATTGAAGCAATGTTATATATCTACTCTTATATTAAAGTTTTTTATCTTAAAAAGTATCTTGTGATCAAGATAAATGTGAATAATTTAAGGCTATATTGCTGCAAGTTGGGCATCTTTTTACATATATGAACCATAAGTTTGATGCTATATAGTGGAATTGGCCTATTTTAAATAAAGACATATCTGCTATAATCACTACTATTTACTGATGACAATATTATTTGTATAGATCAAACTTCTATATGGATTTGAACTATCAGTTTTTCTAGTATTTTAATTGTTTAATAAGATCTTTATGATTGTCTTGTTTGTTGGCAATAATTCCTGGAATAGATATTTATATAGATCCAATACAAATATAGAGGTGACAATAAAGTGGCTAATGCATTATTTAGGATGGTGAATTTTATTTTGTTCATGAAGTTATTTAGCAATCTCTTGAATGAGGTTAAAGAGTTTATGGACTTCAACTTTTTATCATTGATATTTGTGCAAAGGTTTTATCATAGGATACCTCTATAAATTTGAAGGATGATAAATTTGCATTATTTGAAATACAAAATAGAATCCTAATAAAGAAGGGATGTGTGATGGCTCCTCATTTTGACATATCATCAAGTAGATCTAGGGAGTTTAAAGCAATATATAACTTTCTCACAAATGCTCTCTCCCTTGGATGCCTAACATTTAATATATCATAACATTTAACCATCATATATAAAGCTCATTTAGCTTCTCAAAGCTGCCATGTGGAAAGAGAAGGGAGAATGACCACGAAATTTTCTAATAATATTCTATGGCTTGGGGGATTTAGGGTTGGAAGGCAGGACTACAATCCAAGGCGTTCTAGACAATAAAGACAAAATTATTTGAATTTGAAACACAAATGTTAAGAGTTTGACTTATAGTCTAAAATTTTTGACAAGATACCAAGCAACAATTTTATTTTTCTTTCTGTCAATGCTAGGCCCATACATTTGCTAGGAGAGGATCCACGGCCCTGCTGCTCACAGCAATTCCAGACTCCCATTTTGATATGCATACATGGCCCTGCTGCACACAGCAATTCTAGATACCCATTTTGATATGTAGGTTCCATGCAAGGCTCTGACATGCAGCCAAAGAAGTGGGAAATGTTTGCGATGGGTTCTCTTGCATTGTCTATGAAACCAGCTCTTGCCAAGCCATCGATCATGCAGGAGTAATGGTTGTGACATGGCTGAATGCCACAATCAAAAGCTAAAGCAACTTCTAGCACATTCAATACTGGCAACACTGAGAGCTGAGACAAATCCAACTATGCCGGCGATCTGCATTTTGTGAAACAACTTGAATCCCCTGCTTGGGTAAATGTAGTGAGAATTGCATCCCAAGAAACTTCATTCTTCTCTGGCATCTCAACGAAAGGTTTTCTAGCATGGAACATGACCCTGCATTTTGGGCATAAGTATTAAGCATGGTGTTCCAGGAAACTAGGTGCTGGTATGGCAGAAAATCGTCGTGTCAAGTCCATATCTCTTGATCCTGTGTAGACATGCAGCAGTGAACTCCACAATACTAAACTCCAACATGCCATTCAGTCAAATATACATTTTGCCTGCTCAACTTTGCCAGCGTGGGCATATCTGGCTAGCACGGCATTGCATGCAACGGGATTCTTGAGTGGCATTATTGGGAGAGGAACTCTATTCTTTCAACATCATGTTATTTTTGGTTATTTGATGTAGATGTGTAGAAGAAGCTTAAAAACTCTTGAATGAGATGCCTCACAGGGATTTAGTGTCTTGGAACACCGTGGCTTCTGTTCCGAAGGCGAGTTTAAATGGCGTCATGTCGGTGGTGACTTTATACGCAGTTCGATAGGCCCAAAGTACATCAAGAAGTTTGTCATCCCAGTCTTTGCCGGAATCGTTGATGACTTTTTTGAGGATGGTCTTCAGTGTTTTGTTCGTTGCTTCTGCTTGACTGTTGCCTTGAGGATAGTATGGTGTCGACGTTTTATGTTGGAGTTTGAACTCGGTGGCGAGATGTTCGATTGTTTGGTTGATGAAATGGGTGCCTCTATCGGTGACGAGTTCAAGTGGTGTGCCGAAACGAGTGATGATATTTTCGTAGATGAAGGTTGCTGTTGCTTTTGCTGTGGCATGTTGGAGAGGTATTGCTTCGGCCCACTTGGTAGTGTAATCGGTGGCGACGATGATGTACTGATTTCGTCGACGGGTGCTGACTTGGGGTCCGACGAAGTCGAGTCCCCATTTCTGAAATGGTGCCATTGGGAATGTTGGGTTGAGTTGTTGAGTCTGAGTTTTCGGTGGTAATCGGTGTCTTTGACATGTTTCGCAGCGTTTGCAGAATTCTTCAGTGTCGTGCCAGAGTGTCGACCACCAGAGGCCGGCTTGAAGAATCTTCCGAGTGGTTGTGTCAGCAGCGAAGTGTCCGCCGGAAGGTCCATCATGAGCTTCCTTGATGATTTGAGTTGTGTGTGGCTGCTTGATGCATCGGCGAAGAATGTTGTCAATTCCGAGTTTGTAGAGAGTGCCTCCAATGATTGAGTATCGTCGGGTTTTAGCAACAAAAGTCTTCTTTTGGTCGGACGTAGTGTACTGATCTGGAACTTTTGCTGAGTTGAGGTAACTGAAGACGTCATCGAGCTAGGTTGCTGGTATTGAAACTCGGAATAGGTTTGAGTCGGGTAAGTCATCGGTAAGTATTTCGGGTTTGTCGCCGGTGGTGATCCGACTGAGATAATCTGCTTGTTCATGATTTTTGCCGGGTTTGTGGACGATCTCAAAGTTGTATTCTTGTAGTAAAAGGAACCATCTTGATATTCGACCAGATAGTATTGGCTTGTTGATGAGGTAAAGGAGTGCCTTGTGGTCGACGAAAATTACGACTTTAGTTGACAGTATGTAGTGTCGAAACTTCTGAAGTGAGTAGATCATGCCGAGAGCTTCTTTCTCGGTGGTGGTGTAATTTCGTTCAGCTGGGTTGAGTAGTCGGCTGGCGTAGTAGATCGGTTGATCGCGGTTGTCGTGTTGAGTTTGGCTCAAAATTGCACCAGTGGCGACGTTGGAAGTGTCGACATGAATGTGGAACTCTTGTGTCCAGTCGGGCTTGGCAAGGATCGGTGCTGTTGTTAGTTTGAGTCGGAGATTATCGAATGCTTGTTGCTGTTCGGACGTCCATGTCCATTGGGCATCTTGTTTTAGTCCATCGGTGAGTGGTTTGGCAATGTGAGCGTACTTGTGGATGAATCGTCGGTGATATCCGACTTTGCCGAGGAAGCGCCGAAGTTCTTTCTGGTTCTTCGGCGGTTCAAGTTTGGAGATGACGTCAACTTTGTCCTTGTCGATGAGAATGCCATCTTTGCAGACAACGTGGCCGAGGAGTACTCCAGATTTGACGAAGAAAGCGCATTTGTCGGGGTTGAGTGCTATGTTGTTCTCCTCACACTTGTTGAGGCATTTCTCCAGGCATTCAAGATGTTGATCTTCCGAGCTGAAAACGCTGAAGTCGTCCATGAAGACTCTCATGAAGTCAGTGAGGTAGTCTCGGAAAGTGTTGGTAACAAGCCTTTGGAAGGTGAATGGGGCGTTGCAGAGTCCAAAAGGCATTCGTCGATAAGCATAGGCTCCCCATGGACTGATGAATGCTGTCTTGTACTGATCTTCTTCGGCGATGTGAATTTGGTTGTAGCCGGAGAAACCATCAAGGAAGGAATACATCTCGTGTCCAGCGACTGCATCAAGAACTTCGTCGGTAAATGGTATCGGGAAGACATCTTTTTCAGTGGCGTCGTTGAGCTGTTTATAGTTGACGCAGATTCGAAGTTTGCCGTTTTTCTTCGGCACAACCACCAGTGGTGAAAGCCATATCGGATTCTGAATCGGGTAGATGTACTCAACTTGGAGAAGCTTGTCAATTTCTTTCTTTACTTGTTCCATCAGATTCGGGTTCATCCGGTAGGCTGCTTGTCTTCTTGGTTTTGAGTCAGGAAGAAGGGTGATGGTGTGAAGGCTGAGTTTTGGCGAAACTCCCTTAAGGTCTCGATAACTCCAAGCGAACAAGTGTTTCTTCTTTCGGAGAAGATTGATGCCTTTGTCTCGAAAACTTGCCGAGATGTCAGTGGCGAGTACAATGTAGTGTTCGTTGCCGTCGTCGGCAAGGCTGACTTTTTCGAGTTTTTGGTCTGCTGGAATTGACGGAATGTAGGCAACTTTGTTGTGGTTGTTGACTGTGAATGCCGGTGGCGCTTCGAGTTTTGTATCTCGAGTGACTGGATTTTTCAGTGTTGATGTAATCGGGGGTCGTTCTCGTTGGAAGTCAGCGACAATTCGGAAGAGGTCGATCTCGGCCAAAGGTTCGAGATCGGGGTAGGCTGTGAGAATTTGTTGTTCTTGATAGTCGTCGAGGCCATCTTCGAGACTATATTCTTCCAAGTCAATAGGTCAGTTGTGGCTGGACAGCGATTTAGTCGCTTTTGTCGACACAGTTGTTGTCTCAACCAAAAACAAGGTTCAGGGGACTCTGACTTTGAACCCAGGGCTGCATCGGAGCCATAGATTAAATCATGCACAGCATATGGTATATGCTAGCAGTTAGAACCGCTAGCATTTCAAAAGGGGGAATCCAAATTGTGGATCCCTATCTCCATTCCATCGTTTGTCTTATCAATACACAGCATTCTTTTACTCGTGCTTCTTCTCTGCCCTTGGAGATCGGGCCATTGTCTCTTTTGTTTTCTTACTAACAATAGATTTCCAGCGAAGAGGGGTTTTCTCACCTCTTCATTTGGCGACCACGGCTTCTGAATTCCCCTTCAGGTTCACAAATTCTTCCATTTTTTTTCTCCATTCTCTGTGCGCAGATAGCAAGAACGATCCAGAAATCTACCCATCTCGCCCAAATTCACCCAAATTACGCCCTAATTCGTACATTTGCCCAAATTCAACACGCAAATGCCACTGCCACCATGGATCAACGGCGTCCAAGCGGTTGCTGCCCAACGCAGTAAAGACAGAAACTTTCCAGAGGAGATCTTTGAAGAATCTGCAAGCTCTCTTTCGAGATCTCCAAGTCCAATCACCGATGAAGAACACCAACGACTCTCTTTGACAAGAAACTCCAATCTACCAGCACCTTCATCAGCAAACGCCCTCAGCAGCTTCATTGGCAAACTCCATCTCCGAGCACAAGACCACCCACTCCAAGTTCGAGACATCAACCAGCGCCCTCGACACAAACCGACACCACTACCGAAACAAACCCATCTTCTGTGCAGTCGTCGACCCAGCAATCCTAGCGTTCCGACACAAGTCCAATTCCTGCGCCCACTCCAAATACCGAAGCACATCCTCAAAACCTACACCAACGACGAACCCATCACTCTGTTACCCGGTATCGGACAGTCTTCCCCAAGTTCTGCCCGAACTGCATGATTGACTGCAGACACAAATCTGACACCGACAACCAGTAGAAGAATGCATGTATCCAAAACCACGAAGAACATCCAGCAAGTCGGAAGAAGACCGACAACGGCTTATCCGACGTTTAGATAGAGATTTGAAGAATTTAGAAACAAAGAGAAAGAAAGACCAAGAGAAGTTGAATCAAATTCTTAGACCCTCCAAGAGAGAGAATTACATCCGACACGAATTATTACCGCGAGCTAACTCCGACGAATCAGTATCGGACATCCGCGAAGAATACGACAACTACACAACACCACCGGACACACCACCGGCAGCACCCTCGACAGCACCCACCGAAGTGCCCGAGCCTGAATCAGCACCCTCGACGGCACCCACCAAAGTGCCCGAGCCCAACCGAACATTCGAGCAGTCGACACAGACTACGCCCGAGCAACAAAACATTTTTCAATTGTTGGTCCATCTGGTCCGTGAAGGATAAGATTGTCATTGGGCCAATCTTGATAAACTTGGGCAGTTCGGAGCCAAGGTCGACCGAGGAGAATTGAGTATCCGTCGGTCTGCTCCAGTAGTTTGAGGATGACATAGTTGACTGGTATTTTGACGCCTTGAATGGTGGTGTTGACTTTTTGGATGATGCCTTTGGGTTGAACAGATTGGTGGTCGGCCATTCGGACATTGAAAGGTGCTGGGTGAACTGGGCCAATGTTGAGTTGTTGAACAAGACTTTCTTCAATAATATTAACGCTGGAGCCGCCGTCAATTATGGCTCCTCGAACAAGATATTTGTCGAGTCGTAGGTCAATTGTCGGAACATCAATGTCACAATTGCCTGGTTGAATCTCGGTTCAAAATGTGTCAACAGCTGTCTGTGTCGAGTTGAGTGTGGGCGAGTCTATCAAAGTGTTGGTTGGTGCAGATGTCAGATCGGTGAGCTGTTTGGTGAGGTAGGGTGCAATCTTCAGCAGTTGGCCGATGGTGATCTGAATATTTTGGTTGAGGATAGTCTCTGCGACTGCTTGGATTTTGTCGAAGTTTGCCGAATTGTGTTCTGGTGTCGGTGTCGATGTTGGACGATTTGTCTGTCCGTTTTCTGGTATTGAGTCTTGGCATTGTTGTCGAGCTGGTGATGGTTGAGCTTCATTGTCGGAGTCTAAAATCACTAATTCGGGTGGGTGTAGAGCGAGTTGCTGCTGTATCTTGGCAGCTAACTTCTGCTTCTTTTTCCATTCCCGGAGTTTTGTCGGGCTCTCAGGGCCTTTCTCTTCACTATCTCCGGAATCTCTGTCCGGTTGTTGTTGTTTTTCTGCTCAAATTTGTGCTCGGGTTTGTACTGCCATGACTTGAGGATCTGAGTCGTCATTGTCGGCATAAGGTAGTTCGTCGGTCTCGACCATCCTTGTTGTTGGTGGTTGCTGCTGGTTCTGATCTTGTTGTCGAGGAGGCGGTGGACCAAGTCTCGGCGGACCGCCTTGGTTTTGAAGTCGAGGTTGCCATAGTCGGTTGTTGTAGTTGCCTTGGTAGGCCTGGTCTTGATAACCTTGGCCTTGGTATCTTCGGTTTTGGTATCTTGGGTATTGTTGGTATCCTTGGTTGTAGTTGTCTCGGTTTGCCGGGTAGTTCCGGTTCGGCAGGTATTGTCGATCGTTGTAGTTGTTGTTGTAGTCGTTATTGTAATTGTTGTAGTTGTTGTAGCGAGGTTGATCATTCCATTGTCGACTCTGGTGTTGGAAGTTGTTTCTGAGCGGTCTCCAGTTTGTTGGAGGTGGTGCTTGGTGATTGTCGAAGTATTGATTTGGATATGCTTGTCGAAACTGCTGTCGGGGAGAGTTCGAGACTTGTCGAACTTCTGGAGAATTTCGAAATCTGCAAGTCTTGGCGTCATGACCTTCTTTGGCACAGATTTGGCATTTGGAGATTTGGAGCTTGCAGTCACTTGCCGGATGTCCTTCGTTCTTGCACTTAGTACACCAAATTCCAGATCGAAATTCTTTGATGTTGGTCTTGGCTTTTCCCTTGAGCTTGTCGATTGTTTTCTTGAGTTTCTGAAGTTTTGACTTGGTGCTCTCTCCGAGTTCATCGTCAGAGTCGTCATCGGAACTGCTATCAGAATCTGAGTTATCTGTGTCATCTACTTGTGCTGTCATTCGTCGAGCTTGAACATCTTGAAGGGCTCTTGCGAGTTCGAGGTAAGTGGCAACGTTGATGTGTGTTGCTGCTTCTCGGAGGGATCGTCGGAGTCCTTGCATGTACCATTGGTAAAGTAATGTTTCGGTGGCACTGTTTCCGCATTTGCTAGCATGTCGAGTGAAGGTTTGAGTGTAGTCGTCGATAGATTGACCGGACTTCTGCTTGAGTTTTTGGATCTTGTGAAGTCGTTGGCTTTGAGTGAGGGAAGACTTGAATCGGTCTACGAGTTTGAGTGTGAGGTCGTCAAAACTTGTATTTTGAGGAAGCGTTTGAGCCCATTCGTTGGCTCTCTTTCGAAGGGTACATCGGAAATAGTATGGAAGTTCGGTCGTCTGGTTGTTGATTCGGATGGCTTCTCGGAACTGTTCAACATGTTTCTCGGCATCTTCTGACTTCAGACCATGAAATAGTGGATAGGAGACATGTCTTCCGACTGGTATGTTGGCGACGGCAGTAGTGACTGCCATTTGCTGTTGGTAATAATGTCGGTATTGTCGAGGTTGTTTTGTCAGATTGTCACTGTGGAGTCCTAAGGTGATTTGGAGCAAGGGGTTGTCAGGGTCGACGGCAAAGGTGGTGTAAGAGGAAGGTGGTGAATTGTTGTTGTTGTTTAGTGGACTCTTCTTTGTTGTTCCTACTGTGTTGGGACTGTTGTCGGGTGTGTCGTCGACGTCGTCGTCGTCGTTGGTGTCGGGTTGCTTGCCGGTGTTGATTTGCGGAAGATGGTGTTCGAACTTGTTGTCGACGTACTTGTCGGAGTTATGTTGTGTTGGTTGTGGTTGTTCTTCTAAATTGTCAAAGAGTTCTTCGATCATATAGTTGTGTGGTGATTGTGGTTGCTGTGGAAGATTGTTGTC
Source organism: Selaginella moellendorffii (assembly GCF_000143415.4). Taxonomy (NCBI): domain Eukaryota; kingdom Viridiplantae; phylum Streptophyta; class Lycopodiopsida; order Selaginellales; family Selaginellaceae; genus Selaginella; species Selaginella moellendorffii. The sequence continues at coordinate 415,013 of NW_003314324.1, read as the reverse complement.
GTCGACAATTGGTTCGTCGATCTCGTTGTTGTTGGATGATTGTAGCTGTTCGGCAGGTTGGTGTGAGTTGTTGATGTGGAGTGCTTGACTATTGGACGATTCGGGTTGTTCGTCTTTACTGCTGCTGACTGGGTATATTGGAGTGCGACTGTAATTGGTGAAGTCGAGTTGTTGTCTCGTCGGCGCGTTGAAGTCGAAAGCGTGTTCGAAAGGTCTTGCTGATAGCGGGCTTTGATAGATGTTGGAAGCAAATGTGGGATATATTGGTGTTGTGAAGATCGGTCGGTATGGCGAAAATGGTGCTGGTCTGGTGAAGTCTGTGAAGCTAGGCGGGAAAATTGGTCGTTCGTTGTCACTGTAGATGGGGTTGGTGAATGTACCTTTGAAGTGGTTGTATGCTGCTTGAAAAATGTTTTGTTGCTCAGGCGTAGTCTGTGTCGACTGCTCGAATGTTTGGTTGGGCTCGGGCACTTTGGTGGGTGCCGTCAAGGGTGCTGATTCAGGCTCGGGCACTTCCGTGGGTGCTGTCGAGGGTGCTGCAGGTGGTGTGTCCGGTGGTGTTGTGTAGTTGTCGTATTCTTCGCGGATGTCCGATACTGATTCGTCGGAGTTAGCTCGCGGTAATAATTCGTGTCGGATGTAATTCTCTCTCTTGGAGGGTCTAAGAATTTGATTCAACTTCTCTTGGTCTTTCTTTCTCTTTGTTTCTAAATTCTTCAAATCTCTATCTAAACGTCGGATAAGTCGTTGTCGGTCTTCTTCCGACTTGCTGGATGTTCTTCGTGGTTTTGGATACATGCATTCTTCTACTGGTTGTCGGTGTCAGATTTGTGTCTGCAGTCAATCATGCAGTTCGGGAAGAACTTTGGGAAGACTGTCGGTGGGCCAATTGTTGATAAAGTCGTTGTGAGCTTGTTCGTTCTTTTCAGTGCAAATATCGACGGTGGTGTGTGTTGGGTTGGGTTGTGTTCAGCCGATTTGTGTTGGGTCGAGTGTGCTGGTGCAATATGCAAACTAGTCTTCCATGTGCTGGTGCCGAGATGGAGTTCAATGAAGAGTTTCAGATATTCGGGTTTGTCTGGAATGATTTCTTCGATAATGTCATCGAGTTGTTCGAGTCCGGATTGGGCGATGGCGTGATTGGCGAGAGTTGTTGCAGCGAACGTGTTGATTTCGAACCGAGTTCGGACTGTTGTTTCAGTGCTGAGCTGCTGACTTTGTCGGAGGGGTTGTCGAAAAATCGGTGGTGCGTTGTGAAGTTGTCCCTCGACAAGTTGTCCGATACCGGGTAACAAAGTGATGGGTTCGTCGTTGGTGTAGGTTTTGAGGATGTGCTTCGGTATTTGGAGTGGGCGCAGGAATTGGACTTGTGTCGGAACGCTAGGATTGCTGGGTCGACGACTGCACAGAAGATGGGTTCGTTTCGGTAGTGGTGTCGGTTTGTGTCGAGGGCGCGGGTTGATGTCTCGAACTTGGAGTGGGTGGTCTTGTGCTCGGAGATGGAATTTGCCAATGAAGCTGCTGAAGGTGTTTGCTGATGAAGGTGCTGGTAGATTGGAGTTTCTTGTCAAAGAGAGTCGTTGGTGTTCTCCGTCGGTGATTGGACTTGGAGATCTCGAGAGAGAGCTTGCAGATTCTTCAAAGATCTCCTCTAGAAAGTTTCTGTCTTTACTGCGTTGGGCATCAACCGCTTGGACGCCGTTGATCCATGGTGGCAGTGGCATTTGCGTGTTGAATTTGGGCGAATGTACGAATTAGGGCGTAATGTGGGCGAATTTGGGCGAGATGGGTAGATTTCTGGATCGTTCTTGCTATCTACGCACAGAGAATGGAGAAAAAAATGGAAGAATTTGTGAACCTGAAGGGGAATTCAGAAGCCGTGGTTGCCAAATGAAGAGGTGAGAAAACTCCTCTTCGCTGGAAATCTATTGTTAGTAAGAAAACAAAAGAGAAAATGGCCCGATCTCCAAGGGCAGAGAAGAAGCACGAGTAAAAGAATGCTATGTATTGATAAGAAAAACGATGGAATGGAGATAGGGATCCACAATTTGGATTCCCCCTTTTGAAATGCTAGCGGTTCTAACTGCTAGCATATACCATATGCTGTGCATGATTTAATCTATGGCTCCGATGCAGCCCTGGGTTCAAAGTCGGAGTCCCCTGAACCTTGTTTTTGGTTGAGACACTCGTATCATCATTGTCTTGCAGGTTCTCTTGCAATGTCTAGGACACTTCTCGTTGTTTTACTCGTTTCGCTCCTTGTTCACGGCACCACTGCGGCATCCTGCAACAGCGAAGACGAGAAGGCATTGCTGGCTTTCAAAAATGCCGACGGCGATCGGAGTAAGCTGCTTACCAACTGGACCCAGCAATCCAGCTGCTGTGCCCTGGTGTCAAATGCGATGAAGCTAGCGGACGTGTGAGCGAGCTCAAGCTGGAGTCCATGGGATTAAGAGGTACGCTGCCTCCAGAACTGGGAAGCCTCTCTCAGCTCCGGACTCTCAGCGTCCACGATAATGGCATGGATGGTCCCGTACCTCCTGCCTTTGGTAAGCTGCGTCAGCTGGAAGTTCTCGACTTGGGAGGGAACTTATTCTCCGGACCACTGCCATCGTTGCTTGCTCAGCTCGCATCCACACTGCAAACGCTGGATCTGACAGGTTATAGATTTGAGGGACCGATTCCATCCGTAGTTGGGAAACTTACCAGCTTGAGGTACCTCATCCTTGAAAGGGCCGACGGCTCAGGCCGCATTCCGTCGTTCCTCGCCAAGCTCGAGAAACTTCTTGTCTTGAATCTCAGATCAAGCTTGTTCACAGGCTCCATTCCTTCCTTCTTGAGGAAACTGAAAAGCCTTGAGCAGCTCGATCTCTCGGACTCTTCCAAGCTCACAGGTTCCATTCCTTCGTCTTTGGGGGAGCTGAAATGCCTCCAACGTCTCGATCTCTCGCGCATTTCCCAGCTCACAGGATCCATTCCGAAGAGCCTCGGCGACCTCCAAAACTTGGAGTATCTCGACTTAAGTGTCACCATGCTGTCCGGCTCCATTCCTCCATCGCTAGGCAAGCTTGCCAGCTTTGAGACGTTGAAGATATCAGGCACCAACGTCGCTGGACGATGCCCCGACACGCTCGGCAACCTCAAGAAGCTCAAGGTACTGGACCTTTCTTTCAACAGAGGTATGCATGGCCCCATTCCGAGCTCTTTCGGCCAGTTCGCTTCCCTGGAAGAACTTTGGCTGTCTGGCGCTGGGCTTACCGGACAAATACCGAGTTCTCTCGGCCGTCTTAGCAAACTTGTCAAGCTGGATATCTCGTCCAACTCATTCAGCGGCAGCATCCCCTAGTCTCTAGGCCTTCTCTCCAATCTGGGCCTCGGCAAGCCAGCTGTCGAGTCGTATTCCAGATGGTTTTGCTCAAGGGCTCAAAAACCTCAAAAGGCTGCAGCTTTCGATGGACAACCTCACTGGGCTTCCCACTAACATGGCCAACCTTAGCAGCTTGATAACTTGATAACAATAATATCACTAGCTTTGACGCCATCTCCGGGCTGAAAACACTCCCAGGGCTCTCAACGATCTCTCTCAGCGGCTGCAAGCTCCAAGGATCAATACCTTCCTGGTTTGGAAGCATCAACCTCAAGGAACACCCCGAGCTCACATGCGAGATCGACCTCTCCTTCAACTCCATCACCGGAGCTTTGCCCAATTCCTTGGGACGAATCTCCAACCTCAAGCACCTCTTCCTCCAGTCCAACAAGATCCAAGGAAAACTTCCAGACAGCTTTGGAAAAACTCTCCCCAAGTTGAGGTATCTGGAGCTGCGCGACAACTTCCTTACGGGAGTCCCGATAGACTTGAGCAACATGGGAAAAGGAACGCTGTACCACCTCGGACTCAACTACAACAACCTCAGCTTTCAGGCTCTCGAAGGACTGACCACACTCCCCCAAGTTTCCTTCCTCGCGCTCGACCACTCCCAGCTCACAGGAGCCATCCCGAGCTGGCTCGGCAAGATCCCAATGGCCCAAAACGCCAAAGACGTCGTCAGCGACGTCGCAGTGCTAAGCCTCAGCTCCAACCGCATCACTGGGGAAATCCCACCAGAGCTTGGTCAGCTGACCCAACTCACGGCGCTCTACCTGGATGACAACGCGCTCACTGGCGCCATCCCTCCCAGCCTCGCCAAGCTCACGAGCTTGCAGAGGCTCGACCTTGCCAGGAACCGCCTGACCGGCAAGATTCCAGTGGAATTCCTGACGCTCAAGAAACTGAACTACTTGAATGTTGCCCACAACCAGCTCACTGGCGCCATACCTAGCGGAGAGCCGCTCATCGACATGGATCCGGAGAACTTTGCCGCCAATCCGGGGCTCTGTGGCAAGCGCTCCCCCAGCTCTGTCATGAAGATGGCGGGACTTTTAGTTTTCATGCCTTCTGCCTTTGTGCGGCCACGATGAATACAAAGAGAAGAGTTTTGAGAATCGACGGCCTGCATTTCGTTGCCTTGCGTGCATGCATATGAAGCTATCATGGAGCCCCCCCTATCAGGAAAAAAATTCCTTACAAACATGGTGTACCTTGTTAGTTGTAAAGTAATCACCTGGAGAGTGTGTAAGAACCATTGAACTTGGAACTAAAAGTTAACCTCCTGGCCACCAATTGAACAGTGTCATTCTCAGTGCGGGAACGCCGCCAGCAAACAAACACAAAGGCCAAGAAACGACTGCAATGAGAACATGAAGATAAGCAGCAGGACTTCTTAGTATAAGTACCTTTGAAGCTCTTTCGTCCCTCACAGTGCGTGTTCTCTCCTATAACGTAAATAGAGAGTGAGCCTCTTAGATTACCTCGTATCATCATTGGCTTGTGGGTTCCCTTGCAATGTCTTGAACACTTCTCGTTGTTTTACTCGTTTCGCTCCTTGTTCACAGCACCACTGCGGCATCCTGCAACAGCGAAGACGAGAAGGCATTAGTGGCTTTTTAAAGTGCAGACGTGCATCGGAGTAACCTGCTTACCAAATGGACCTCTTAATCCCAGCTTGAGCTCACTCACACGTCCGCTAGCTCTGTCGCATTTGACACCAGACCAGGCACAGCAGCTGGATTGCTGAGTACGCTCTCTCAGCTCCGGACTCTCAGCGTCCACGATGACATGGATGCCTTTGGTTAAGCTGCGTCAGCTGAAAGTTCGCGACGTGGAAGGGAACTTCTTTTCCGGATCGACCTCGTCGCACGTTGCAGTGTTGAGCCTCAGCTCCAACCGCATCACTGGGAAAATCCCACCATCCAGAACCTGAACTACTTGAACGTCTCCCATAACCACCTCACTTGCGCCATACCTAGCAGCGAGAACTTCGCCGCCAATCTGGGGCTCTGCGGCAAGGGCGTTAACATATGTTTGTAAGTTCACCTGAGAAAAAGAATGACAAGATAATATGCGCTCTTTTACATTGGTACCTGTACGCTATACGGTATGGCGCAAATATATATACAATTCTTTATATTGGTACCTGTACGCTGCTAGGTTGTGTACCCTTTATATACAATTCTAGCAAAACGAAAGAGCTAGGTATGCAATGTAAAAGATGTTCTTTGCTTGAGAGATCGTGGAAACTATGAGAATGTAAAAGGTGACAATCTTACATTGCTTACACCGATTTTTGCGCATGGAAAATAATCATATTCATTCATTCATTCCTGTTTTACATCCTTGGCATTTTCTTGCCGTACAATATTTAGTGACCGAACTAGTTAGAAAGGACATAATACGAAGAATAAAAACGCTGGAACTAGAAAGAATCCAAGAAAAAGCAAGATCTCGACGGATGGAACCACATACCTTGGATAATTGAAGCGATCATCGATTGATGTAGGGAGCGTGCTGCTTGTGCTGTTTTGCAGGTGTAGATCGCGCGCACGAGGATCAAAGTTTTGTTCCGAGCGAGAATCTACGCAGGTGTTAACCTGTTCAGGTGCAAAGGGACTCTCTCACCCTGTCCCTGAGACGGACAAGCACCCTGGTGCTACCGCTGTCAGCAATGCAAAATAGCAAACCTTCAAACTTATAGAGCAAAAACGAAAGAGAAATCTAGCTACACAAGCGAGAGCACCACCACTTATTCCCTACAAACCAAACCAAACTCTACCTTCAAACTTGATCGTCATCTTCTCCAGATCCAAATCCTGTCGCTCCTTTCCTTGGCAAGATCACCTACAAAGACAAAGCTTTCAAGCAACTGAAGAAAAGAAAGAAAAGCTTACCTTGTGAGACAAGATGATCTTTCAGCCATCGCTCTTAAGCAACTGGTTCCTTGCTTTCCTCTGGTAAGTAGATCTCCCCACCGGACTCTCCCCACTGCTCGCCGGTGATAGTCTTCTTCGCAGCTGAAAACTCCTGGCTCATCTTAGCCATGCCGTCTTTCATCGCGTCCTCCATATTGGTGTAGCCATGCTCCTCGGCATACTTCCTCACGTCCTCCGTGATCTTCATGGAGCAAAACTTTGGACCACACATGGAGCAAAAGTGCGCGACTTTTGCTCCTTCGCTCGGCAGCGTCTCGTCGTGAAACGCCAACGCTGTCATGGGGTCCAAGGACAGCGCAAACTGGTCCCTCCACCGGAACTGGAATCTCGCCGTGCTCAGCGCGTCGTCCCAAGCCTAAGCAAAAGGATGCTGTTTCGCAAGGTCCGCAGCGTGAGCAGCGATCTTGTAAGTTATCACCCCTTGCTTCACGTCATCCCTGTTCGGGAGCCCGAGATGTTCCTTAAGAGTCACGTAGCACAGAAGCGCAGTCCCGAGAGCTCCATTGATGTCGGCTCCAATGCCCGAAGTTATGTGATGATATCGGTCGTCAAGGCCCCGAGCGTGTAAAACGGTGCCTCGTTACACCAGTCGCGCTGCTTCTCTATGTTTTCTGGGATCTTGTGGAGTGGTACGTGGCCGGGGCCTTCGTTCATCACCTGGACATCCTTCTCCCAGGCCCGGCGAGTGAGCTCGCCTTCGACAGCCAGCTCCGAGAATTGCGACTGATCGTTCGCGTCGTGGATCGAGCCGGGTCGCAGGCCATCGTCGATGGAGAGCGAGATATCATACTGGTTGCAAATGTCGAGGATATCGTCCCAGTGTTCGTACGCAAAGTTCTCCTTGTGATGCGTCAGGCACCACTTTGCGTGAATGGGGCCACCCCTGGAAACTATTCCCGTCACCCGGTTTGCTGTGAGTGGGATGAACCGCAGCAGCACACCTCCAGGAGAGTTTCTCGAAACACCTCCCACGTCAAGTTCTCGGTGATGCCGTCAACTTTCTCGAGCGCTTGATAGATGGGAACAGTTCAGACCGGCACCGAAGCGTTCCTTAGAATCCACTCTCTCGTCTCGTGGATATGGCGGCCTGTGGACAGATCCATGATCGTGTCAGCTCCCCATCGAGTCGCCCACTGTAACTTCTGGACTTCCTCCTTCCGGGAATATGCCGCGAGCATGGAAGAGATCATACTCAGGCCTCTCGGAGAGAATTTTCTCGGCATTGTTTATCCCAGCTGTGGGTGGACGGACAGAATTGCATTCTATGAGAGAGCTGTGTTGCGGCATCTCATTGAATATCATTGAGAGTATGCCCAGTTCGGGCATATGCCATGAGGAAACTGACTTAATCGAGAATCACACATTTTTTGGATGTAGCCTCTTGGCCGGATTTCGAAGCAGTCTAAGGCGTTGGATCAAGTCGGCTGGAGTGTCACGGAGTGGAAAGGGATTTCAAAAGCCACGCTCACGAAGCTTAGGGCATTGGGTTTGCTCCATCGTGAGAATCGTGGCATGTGAGCAAAGGAATTATCTTTGCTTCGTTAGCAGCTATCATAAAGTCTATCAAATATTGATCGTCTTCTAGTTATGCTTTTGGAAGAATCGAAGATTCGCATTCCCTACTTTTTGCAGCAAGGAGTCATCAAACACGCTTTCGCCTGCTACACCTCGATCACAAGATTTCCAAGGTATTTCTCTGATTGAAGCTGCTCGCGAGATCCCTCAGAGCAAGGAGGTCCACGCTCAGATCCTGGGATATAGATAGAATGATTTTCAATAAAGACAAAATTATTTGAATTTGAAACGCAATTGTTAAGATAGTCTGGGCAGCAGTTCGTTTGTTTTTTAGATTCTGTCAATGCTAGGCCCATAAATTTGCCATGAGAACACGGCTCTGCTGCTCACAGCAATTCCAGACACCCATTTCGATATGCAGGTTCCACACTTGAGGCTCCAACATGCAGCTAAAAGGCACAGCCCATCCAAATAAGTGGCAGCAAATGGCATGTTTGCGATGAGTTCTCTTGCATTGTCTATGTAACCAGCTCGTGCCAAGCCATCGATCATGCAAGAGTAATGCTGGTGACATGGCTCAATGCCACAATCAAAAGCCAAAGAAACTTCTAGCACATTCTTGCCATTAAGACCATAACCAGCAAGCATTATAGTTCAAGAAATTACGTCCTTCTCCACCATTGCATTGAACATGACCCTTGCTTCTGCCATATACCCGTTTTGGGCATAAGCATCAAGCATGGTATTCCAGGAAACTAGCTGCTGGTATGGCATTTTATCGAAAAGTCGTCATGTCAAGTCCATATCTCTTGACCCTGCGTAGACATACAGCAGTGAACTCCACGACACTGAACTCCAACATGGCATTTTGTCAAATATACACTTTGCCTGCTCGACTTTGCCAGCATGGGCATATCCGCCTAGCATGGCGTTGCATGTCACTGGATTCTTGAGTGGCATTATTTGGAGAGGAGTTTGATTTCTTTCAACATGATGTTATCTTCACTTGGTCGGTGTGGATGTGTAGAGGAAGCTTACAAAATCTTAACGAGATGCCTCACAGGGATTTATTGGAACGCTGTGATCTCTGCATATGCCAAAAACGGGTATATCAACCAGATGATTCAGGTGTTTGATGCCATGCTTGAGAGAAGTATGATCTCTAGGACGGTGGTTTTCACGTTGCATACAAATAATAGAAATGTGGACGAAGCTAAGAACACCTTTGAAGAAATGCCAGAGACTAGCTGCTTGGAATTTGTACCCAAAATATATGCCCAAACCAGGTATCCGCAAGAGGCAAAGCGTGTGTTCAGTTCTATGGGCGATCAAACACTGACAGCCATGATTCTCAGGCAGGCATCCATGCCCGCAATCGCACTCTCGACATCAAATGGCGGAAAACATCAGCTTGGCCTCTTCTACATGATCATTTTGCGCATACAAAGCCAGCATCAAGAACAAAGACACTAAGTCCTTGTCACGCATGCGATCGAAAACTTTCCAAGCATCCTTGACTCTTGAAAGCTTGCCATACATCCTGATCCTCCCAAAGCACTCTCTTGGAGCAGTTTTAGTGGCTGTCTCACCATGTTCATCCCAAGGCATGGCAAAAAAATTAAAAATAAAAATTCATGACTATTAACTAATGTGCCACTGTGGCCAACCCTCACCATCTTTTCATGGTCTGGAGCTTGGATAACGTCCCGCTTTTGAAGGATATGGAACATGGGGCCCCAAATGGAGGCACCAATCAAGCCAAGAAGTAATGATAAATTTTTTTATAATTTATTTGTGCCCAACTAAGAAACATAAGAATCAATATAGAGTTGTTTACCAGAAGCATGGGACACTAATGTTAAATGAAGGTCCCCACATTACCATTAGATATATAAAAGATGGAAAGTCAAGGAAAAAGCTATTCAAGAGATTCATGACGATCATATGAAATTGTACATTAACCTTAGCTTGTAGATTACTGTCAGATGCTCATCATGAGCAGTCATAACAATTACACTTTCCTTATATAAGATATTTCAAGTGCTTGTTATTGCATATAAAACATCTCTCTTAGTATTGCAGACCTTGGGATGGAACACATCTCAAAAGCCATTACCTTAGTTGTTTGTTGACTGCCACTGCCTTCATGCTATGTATTAATTATGTCTATGCGTTGTTATTAGCAAACAATTACACAAGCTCGCAAACAAAATTCCTGTACATATTGAGATCTAAGAGATCATTTTAGTCACCTCCCCTCCACCACAGCCTCCTCCACTGTGGCCTCCACTAACTACGTTCCAAGATACAAAGTGATGTCTGGATCAGGACGACCAAGCGTGAAAATCGTGTACGTGACTTTTTCAGTGTGTCAGCTGAGAGATTCATGTACTTAGCAGGCACACTCGGTCAGTACAATGGTCAATTCGTCAAAAAATACTTCTTTCTTGGCTATGCCCTGGCACGAACATGGTATGCCTTGTGAGTTGTCAAGTAGTGAAAGGCTTGTCAGCCAGGCAGTAATAAAACACGAAAACCAAGGACTAGTGCAACTAAGAAGCATGGGGAAGTGAGAAAGAAGGAAAAATTCTGCGCAATCCTTGATCTATCATAGTTTAAGTCCCTTTGGACGCTCTCCCATTTTCATCCATCCTTTCTTCCCTCACAGTGCGCAGTCCTACGTAAATAGAGAGTGAGCCTCTTTGTGTACCTCGTATCGTCATTGTGTTTGCGATGTCTAGAACACTTCTTATTGCCTTCCTCGTTTCACTCCTCGCTCACGGCACCACTGCGGCATCCTGCAACAGCGAAGACGAGAAGGCATTGCTGGCTTTCAAAAATGCCGACGAGACTCGGAGTAAGCTGCTCACCAACTGGACCCAGGAATCCAGCTGCTGTGCCTGGCCTGGTGTCAAATGCGACGGAGCTAGCGGACGGGTGAGCGAGCTCAACCTGGAATCCGTAGGACTAACAGGTACGCTGTCTCCGGAGCTGGGAAGCCTCACTCATCTCCGCGCTCTCAACGTCCGCGGCAATGGTATGAACGGTCCGATACCTTCCACCTTTGGTAAGCTACTTCGACTGGAAGTTCTCGACTTGGGCGGGAACTTCTTCTTCTCCGGACCGCTGCCATCGTCTCTTGCTCAGCTCGCATTCACGCTGCAAATACTGGATCTGTCAGGTTATAGATTCGAAGGACCGTTTCCATCGCTTATTGGAAAACTTACCAGCTTGAGGAAGCTCATCCTGGAAAGAGCTGATGCGTCTGCCGGCAGCATTCCTTCGTTCCTCGTCAACCTTGAGAATCTCACTGTCTTAAATCTCCAAGGAAGCTGGTTCACGGGCTCCATTCCTTCCTTCTTGAGGAAACTGAAAAGCCTTGAGCAGCTCGATCTCTCGGACTCTTCCAAGCTCACAGGTTCCATTCCTTCGTCTTTGGGGGAGCTGAAAAGCCTCCAACGTCTCGATCTCTCGCGCATTTCCCAGCTCACAGGATCCATTCCGAAGAGCCTCGGCGACCTCCAAAACTTGGAGTATCTCGACTTAAGTGTCACCATGCTGTCCGGCTCCATTCCTCCATCGCTAGGCAACCTTGCCAGCTTAGAGACGCTGAAGATATCAGGCACCGCCGTCGCTGGACGATTCCCTGACACGCTCGGCAACCTCAAGAAGCTCAAAGTACTGGACCTGTCTGGCAACAGTATCCGTGGCTCCATTCCAAGCTCTTTCGGTCAGCTCTCTTCCCTGGAAGAACTTTCGTTGGCTCGCGGTCGGCTTACCGGACAAATACCAAGTTCTCTCGGCCAACTTATCAAACTTGTCAGCCTCGATGTCTCGTCCAACTCATTGAGTGGCAGGATCCCAGAAGGATTTGCTCAAGGGGGCCTCAAAAACCTCAAAACGTTGCAGTTGTCAATGAACAAACTCACTGGGCTTCCCACCAACATGGCCAACCTTACCAGCTTGCAAGTCATCCGCCTTGACTACAATGATATCACGAGCTTTGACGCCATCTCCGGGCTGACAACACTCCCGGAGCTCTCAACGATCTCTCTCCGCGACTGCAAGCTTCAAGGGCCAATACCTTCCTGGTTTGGAAGCATCAACCTCAAGGTACACCCCGACGACCTGACATGCGAGATCGACCTCTCCTTCAACTCCATCACCGGAGCTTTGCCCAATTCATTGGGACGAATCTCCAGCCTCAAGCATCTCTACCTCGAGTCCAACAAGCTCCAAGGAAAACTTCCAGACAGCTTTGGAAAAACACTCCCCAAGCTGAGGTATTTGGAGCTGCGGGACAACTTCCTTACGGGAGTACCGGAAGACTTGAGCAACATGGGAAAAGGAGCGCTCTACTACCTCGGACTCCACCACAACAATCTCAGCTTTCATGCTCTCGAAGGACTGTCGACGCTCCCCCAAGTTTCCTTCCTCCTGCTTGACCACTCCCAGCTCACAGGAGCCATCCCGAGCTGGTTCGGCAAGATCCCGATGACCCAAGTCAGCGACGTCGCAGTGCTGAGCCTCAGCTCCAACCGCATCACTGGGGAAATCCCACCAGAGCTTGGCCAGCTGACCCAAGTCACAGAGCTCTACCTGGACGACAACGCGCTCACTGGCACCATCCCTCCCAGCCTCGGCAATCTCACGAGCGTGTTGAGGCTGAACCTCGCCCAGAACCGCTTGACCGGCAAGATTCCAGTGGAATTCCTAGCGCTCAAGAACCTGGTCAACTTGAATGTCTCCCACAACCAGCTCACTGGCGCCATACCTAGCGGACAGCCGCTCATCGACATGGACCCGGACAACTTCGCCGCCAATCCGGGGCTCTGCGGCAAGCCCCTGCCCCCGTGCTCCCCAAAAACCCTAGCCCTGTCCTGAAAATGGCGGACTTCTACTTTCAAAATGGCTTTGCCTTTTAATTAATTAATTAATGTCCCTTCTGCCTTTGTGGCTGTTTGCATGGATGCAAAGCACGAAGAGTTTGGAGAATCGATGGCTTGCATTTGGCTGTGGCGCTTACTTCTGCATATGCCCGATCAGGAGATTGTGACTTTACATTAAGAATCTTTAACGAGATGCCCGAGGCCTCGTCGAACAACACAATGTTAAATGCGTTCTACCTCTAGCTAGTAAACTACGTGAAGTTGCTTTAATCTTTCACAGCAACGTTGTCGCTTGTAATATCTGCATTTTCCCGGGAAGGGCATCAAGGAATTTTTTTGATAGGGACCAACTCTTGTGGAGCTCCATGATAGCTTACGCCGAAAGAATAGAGTTCCAAATGCACAAGTCTTGCTGCGGCATTTGATCAAAGGTGGCCTTCACAAGCTCCAAGTTTGATGGTTGTGAGAGCAACATTTGATAGAAAAAGCTCTTGGTTTCCTCCCCGGTGCTGTTCTTGGCAAGAACATTGAGCATTGTTGTCCACGACGAGAGAGCTCTCTGCGGCATGGAGTCAAATATAAGCTTTGATTGTCTAACATGTAGCATTGCATGACGGTGTTGCTCGATCTCAGGCATCTGTGGAAAATTCAACATCCTCGTTTAGTGCGCATGCGCCAAGCATCACAGTCCAGGTGACGAGATCGTGCTGCGGCATTGCATAAAAAAATAACTTTGTTCTGTGTAGCGACAAGGCAACCAAGATTGTTGTAGGTCACTAGCCTCCATATTGTTAGTAACTATCATCGCAGCTATAGTCATTAGGCAATCTATCAAACATTGATCGCCTTCTAGTTATGCTTTTGAAGTTTTGAGCATATTCGCATAGAATCAGACATATTCCCTACTTTGTCTGCTGAACAGCAAGGCGTCATTTGTAGACACATAGAATGATTGACAATAAAGACAAAATTATTTGAATTTGAAATGCAATTGTTAAGAGTTTGACTTCGAGTCTTAAAACTTTGACAACATAATCTAGGCAGCAGTTTTTGGTTTTCTTTAGATTCTATCAATGCTATGCCCGTACATTTGCCAAGAGAGGATACATGGCTCTGCTGCTCACAGCAATGAGGTGCCGACATGCAGCTAAGGGGCACAGCCAATCCAAAGAAGTGGGACCAAATTGCATGTTTGTGATCAGTTCTCTTAATGTAACCAGCTCTTGCCAAGCCATCGATCATGCGGGAGTAATGATGGTGACATGGTTGAATGCCACAATCAAAAGCCATCGAAACACAAAGTAACTTCTAGCACATTCAACACTACCAACTTGGCCGTGAGCACTAAGAGCTGAGACAAATCTACCTTAATTGTAAATGCCGGCCATCTGCATATTGTGAAACAACTCAAATACAGAAACCAAATCCCCTGCTTGGGTACACGCAAGTGAGCATTGCATCCCAAGAAAATCCATTCTTCTCTGAAAAGTTTTTCTAGCATGGAACATGACCATGCCATATACCCGTTTCGGGCATAAGCATCAAGCATGGTGTTCCAGGAAACTAGCTGCTGATATGGTATATTATCGAAAATCGTCGTGTCAAGTCCATATCTCTTGATCCTGCATAGGCATACAGCAGTGAGCTCCTCGATACTAAACTCCAACTTGACATTTTGTCAAATAGACACTTGCCTGCTCAACTTTGCCAGCGTGGGAATATCCGGCTAGCATGGCATTGCATGCGACTGAATTCTTGAGTAGCATTACTAGGAGAGGAGTTTTATTTCTTTCAACGTGATGTTATTTTCACTTGGTCGATGTGGATGTGTAGTACAAAATCTTTAACGAGATAATGGCGTGGATGGTCCCGTACCTCCTGCCTTTGGTTAAGCTGCGTCATCTGGAAGTTCTCGACTTGGGAGGGTCCGGATCGATCTCGTCGCAGCTCACAGGAGCCATCCCGAGCTGGTTCTCCAACAATGATCCAAGACGAAATGCATCGCAGTGCTGAGCCTCAGCTCCAACCGCATCACTGGGAAAATCCACCAGAGCTTGGCCAACTCACGGCGCTCCACTGCCGCCATCCCTCCCAGCCTCGCCAATCTCACGAGCTTGAAGACGCTGAATCTCGCCTTGACCGGCAAGATTCCAGTGGAATTCCTGGCGCTCAAGAACATGAACTACTTGAACGTCTCCCACAACGACCTCACTGGCGCCATAACTAGCGGCGGACTGCGGCAAGCGCCTTTTACTTTTCAAAACATTTTACATGCTCTGAATATGCTCCTGAAAAAAAAAACCCAGATAATATGCGTTCTTTTACATTTGTCCCGTTTTGCTAGAATTGTATATAAGGATTTCAGACCCTGAAGTTGTAAATTAATTTCGTCCAAGTCTAGCTCGAAGCCATGTCGAAGGTGGCAAAGTTCTTAGAGCAACTGATTATCAAGCTGGCCAATGCTGCTGTGGAGCTAAACAGGCAATCCAAGCCGGGCACCAGCAAGCTGAAAATGCTTGAATTTCTCATTGGAGTGGTTGAGAAGCGATTCTACCATGCCCAGGTGTGATAAGAATGTTTTGATGCTTCTCACCGCTTGGCTCAAGCCACTTCCAGATGGGTCATTGTCCCATGCCATGATTCGTAGCACAATCTTGCTTGAAAAAATGCAAATTGATTTGGATGATGAGACGAAAAAAGAAGTAATTAGTGTGGAGTTGGTTGGGCAAGTTGGTAAGATATTTTTTAAAGCACAAAGAATAGACATATAAAAATAAAATGTTGGCTAAAAGGCTGATTGAGAAATGAAGACATGTGATCTTTGACATAGTGATTTGCCAAAGCAAAGTTGTCCACAATGAAACAATTGGTGAGATTTCTTCTCCATAAAAAAAAACAACCAACAACAGCGATTGTAAAAGAAAATTTGGATCTCGAGGAGAAGCCAAAGAATGAGAAGAATTCCGCCAACCACTGCTCCCAAGCCCATGACCATGAATTTCTCGATTCGTCCAAAGTCTAAGTTTGATGGAAAAGTGATTAGAGAGAGTATAACGCAACGTGAAGCAATAGAATCCAAGAGGGCGAGGATAAACAAGTCCATGAAACGACTACACAATGCTAACAAGAGAAGGCCCAGAGTCATGGGGGCTGAGGTGTCCTCGTAATGTAAGAGATGTTCTTTGCAATGTAAGACACGTTCTTTGCTTGACAGATCGAGCTAAGATTTTATACACTTGAAACTATGAGAATGTAAAAGGTTTACATTGCAAATTCATTCATTCATTCCTGTTTTACATTGTACAATATTTAGTGATCAACTAGTTAGAAAGAATATCATACGAAGAATGAAAACAACTAGGAAGAATCCAAGAAAAAACAAGATCTCGACGGATGGAACCACTACCTTGGACAATCGAAGCGATCATCGTTTGATTCTCGCTCGGAACAAAACTTTGACGCTCGCACACGCGATCTACACCTGCAAAACAGATCTCCCCGCCAGACTCTCCCCACTGCTCGCCGGTGATGGTCTTCTTCGCAGCTGAAAACTCCTGGCTCATCTTAGCCATGCCGTCTTTCATCGCATCCTCCATATTGGTGTAGCCATGCTCCTCGGCATACTTCCTCACGTCCTCCGTGATCTTCATGGAGCAAAACTTTGGACCACACATGGAGCAAAAGTGCGCGACATTTGCTCCTTCGCTCGGCAGCGTCTCGTCATGAAACGCCATCGCTGTCATGGGGTCCAACGACAGTGCAAACTGGTCCCTCCACCGGAACTAGAGTCCCGCCGTTCTCAGCGCGTCGTCCCAAGCCTGCGCGAAAGAATGCTTTCGCAAGGTCTGCGGCGTGAGCAGCGACCTTGTAAGTTATCACCCCTTGCTTCACGTCGTCCCTGTTCGGCTGTTCCTTCGGCGTCACGTAGCACAGCAGCGCAGTCCCGAGAGCTCCAATGGTGGCGGCTCCAATGCCCGAAGTTATGTGATCGTATCCAGGGGCGATATCGGTCGTCAAGGGCCCCAGCGTGTAAAACGGTGCCTCGTTACACCAGTCGAGCTGCTTCTCCATGTTTTCTGGGATCTTGTGGAGTGGTACGAGGCCGGGGCCTACGTTCATCACCTGGACATCCTTCTCCCAGGCCCGGCGAGTGAGCTCGCCTTGGACAGCCAGCTCCGAGAATTGCGACTGATCGTTCGCGTCGTGGATCGAGCCGGGTCGCAGGCCATCGCCGATGGAGAGCGAGATATCATACTGGTTGCAAATGTCGAGGATATCGTCCCAGTGTTCGTACGCAAAGTTCTCCTTGTGATGCGTCAGGCACCACTTTGCGTGAATGGAGCCACCCCTGGAAACTATTCCCGTCACCCGGTTTGCTGTGAGTGGGATGAACCGCAGTAGCACACCAGCATGGATCGTGAAGTAGTCCACACCCTGCCCGGCCTGTTCCAGGAGAGTCTCTCGACACACCTCCCACGTCAAGTTCTCGGCGATGCCGTCAACTTTCTCGAGCGCTTGATAGATGGGAACAGTCTCGACCGGCACCGAAGCGTTCCTTAGAATCCACTCTCTCGTCTCGTGGATATGGCGGCCTGTGGACAGATCCATGATCGTGTCAGCTCCCTATCGAGTCGCCCACTGTAACTTCTGGACTTCCTTGATCGAGCTCGTCACAGCCGAGTTGCCGATGTTTGCGTTAACTTTGAGGAGGAAGTTCCTCCCGATGATCATCGGCTCCAGCTCCGTGTGCTTCTTGTTGGAGGGAATGATCGCCCGGCCTCGAGCAACCTCCGAGCGGACGAACTCGGGTTCCATGCTCTCTCTGGTCACGCAGTAGAGCATCTCCTCAGTGATGACTCCCTTCTTTGCGTAGAACATTTGCGTCATCCTTGGCTCGGACTTTGCCTCGCGTCTCTCGATCCAAGCTTTCCTGAGTTTCGGGATTCATGCGCAAAGGCATGCATGAGAGAAAAAAAAGAATGGATCGACCGCATACCATTTCGCGGATCAATGTTTTGCAGTCCAGTGGTATCGTAGAGATCAAACGGGGGGTGTCCACCGGATAGATGCACGCAACGAAAGGGAACCTTGAGCATAGAGCCTGTTTCTTCATGCACAACGTCTCTAAGAAATGCAAAGAAAGAGACCAATGGATCAATCGTAGAGAAGGAAACCAATCGATCAATCCATGAAAAAGAAGAAGATTTCTTACGTGGTTTCTTTGGTGCAATTTGGGAAGCACTCCTCGAACGATGGCAGTGGCATGTAGAAGATTACAAATTAGGTCATGGTTTAACATAGATTTAAGTTAATGTAATCCCATAAACAGGAATATTCTCCACTCAGGCGGGCCGGTGGCACCCATCCGTGCTGTCCCATACGGACACGTGTCGGGCCCGGAACGGTATAAAGCGGTTCATGGGCTTTACAGCGTCCAATAGGAATGCAGCATTTCCACCAATCCAGAAATCGTGCTGCCAATTTCTTACCTGTATTTAATACAATATTCGCCATTTAAAATTTTAGTGTACACACACCAACAACAGGGGAGAGAAAACAAAAACCAACCAGAGAAGAGAAAAGAAGAAAAAAGAAAGAGAAAGGAATGGCGTCGTCCTCTTCTCCCTCCTATTCTCCCGCAGCGCTCTCCCCGTCCAAGACCAGCGCAGGAGGATCGAAATCCCCGGCCAGCGGCGACGCGGACCGAGGTAAGATGCAGCAGCAGCAGCAGCAGCCCTGGGAGTGGAAATCCGTCAAGGCGCCGAGAAATCCCGGGGAGGAGTTAGGGTTTTGCAGCAGCGGCATCAGCGGCTACAGCCCCGGCAAATCCTCGCCGGGCGGAGCGCAGGCGCGATCTTGGGAGGAGATGGACGAGGACACGAAAGAAGCGGCGAATTCCTCGTCTCCCATGGCCTTGAAGCTCGGCAAGAGGACCTACGAGGAGCAAAAGGCGTCGCCAGCGCCAGCGGCGGCCGGAACGCCTCCTCCATCCTCAACTCCTCCGGCCAAAAAGGGGCGGGGCTGCTCGCAAACCAGCGTCACTCCCAAGTGCCAAGTCGAGGGCTGCCAGGCGGATCTCTCCGGCTCCAAGGACTACCACCGCCGCCACAAAGTTTGCGAAGTCCACTCCAAGACTCCCAAGAACACTGTCAATGGCCAGGAGCAAAGATTCTGTCAGCAATGCAGCAGGTCAGTGCGTGAGTGGAAGTGTCAGGAGAGATTTTTTCCATCACTCCATACTTATGCTTTTCTCTTTTTTTCTTCGATCTTGCTTGCAAGCTTTGTGTGCCAGGAGAGCGATTTTTCTCGTTTCTTATTCTTTTCTCTCTTGCTTGAACGAATTCTTTGCTGGTTCTTTCCTTACAATCATTAGTTGGCTCACACACTCTGGTCTTGCTCTCACAGGTTCCACTTGCTGCCCGAGTTTGACGAGGGGAAACGGAGCTGCCGGAGACGTCTCCAGGGGCACAACGAGCGCCGGAGGAAGCCACAGCCCGACGCTCTAGCTGCTTACAACATGGGAAACGCTAGCTTCCAAGGTGAAGTTCATATAAACTTCGCTGCTTTATCTCGGCTGACGTTGCTTTTTCTCCTTTGGCCAGCTGCTTACCAAAGGCTCGGCGTCGGCTCCTCGATCATCGTCGACAGTCACAGCGATCACGCTCTCGGCTACGGCGCCGGCGCCTGGGGACGCCTCGGCCGCGACCAGTTCCTCAGCAAACAGCTTGTGGAGAACCTCTCCCCGGAGAAGCTGCTGCTGCTGCTCCAAAACTCCAAGAGACCAACCGGCCTCCCGACGATCTCCTCGTCGTCGTCGACAACAGCAGCAGCCATCACGGCGTCAAACAGCAGCATGGCCAAGCCGGACCAGATGAAACTCTCGCTCTCCTCCTCCTCGGGCGGGGGTGGAGGGGGAGGCGGCGGAGGACTAAGCCCCGTGCTCGACTCAGGCCGTGCTCTCTCTCTTCTGTCATCAGACGCATGGACAAAGTCTCCAACAAGCTACGAACTCTCGGCCGGATCATCTGCCTCGACAGCTATCGGTACTCAAAACACTCAATACATTCTAACCTCTGCTGCCAGCGATGGAGGGTCTCCATCGCCGAAAGCTCAAGCTCATCAACAGCAGCAGCCTCATCAAGCGGCTCATCAAGTTCACCACCACCATCACCGGCACCATCAGAGCTTCCAATCGCACGACGCAGTTGGAATGCCGAGCAGCGGAAATTCCTCCAAGCAGCAGCAGCAACAGCAGCAACAGCAGCAGCAGCAGCAGCAAAGTTTTTCTTCACTCGGCATGAACAGGTTTTGAAGAGAAATGGGGAGACGGAACGATCATTCCATTTGAAAATAAGCGCTTATATAGAACGTGATGTGTACGGTCAAAGAAATGTGTACGAGCAAAGGTTGGCATAGATATTTCTCCCTCCAATTAAAGAGAGAGGGAACTTTGGCATTTTGGGATATTTCGAGCTCGATCGATGGCCACTATGGCGTCGAGCTGCGCCCTCTCTTCCATCTCCCACAGCGATGCGGCGATGGGATCGAATCAAGGCGCCGTGGCGCGGCTCCTGGGATCGACCAAGGCCAAGAAGGTGAGAACTCTGGTGATTAAGGCGGTGAATGCCGTCCCCGCGGCCGCAACCGGGGCATCGAATGGGCACTCGAAGGGATTGCTCTCGGCAAGGACGCGTCCCACGGAGGATCCTTCAGCCCCAAAGTTCATGCCACTGCCATCGTTCGAGGAGTGCTTCCCAAATTGCACAAAAGAAACCACGTAAGAAATCTTCTTCTTCTTTTATCGATTGATCGATTGGTTTCTTTCTCTACGATTGATCGATTGGTCTCTTTCTTTGCATTTCTTAGAGACGTTGTGCATGAAGAAACAGGATCTACGCTCAAGGTTCCCTTTCGTCGCGTGCATCTATCCGGTGGACACCCCCCGTTTGATCTCTACGATACCACTGGACCGCAAAACATCGATCCGCGAACTGGTATGCTGTCGATCCATTCTTTTTTTTTCTCTCATGCATGCCTTTGCGCAGGAATCCCGAAACTCAGGAAAGCTTGGATCGAGAGACGCGGGGCAAAGTCCGAGCCAAGGATGACGCAAATGTTCTACGCAAAGAAGGGAGTCATCACTGAGGAGATGCTCTACTGCGCGACCAGAGAGAGCATGGAACCCGAGTTCGTCCGCTCGGAGGTTGCTCGAGGCCGGGCGATCATTCCCTCCAACAAGAAGCACACGGAGCTGGAGCCGATGATCATAGGGAGGAACTTCCTCGTCAAAGTTAACGCAAACATCGGCAACTCGGCTGTGACGAGCTCGATCGAGGAGGAAGTCCAGAAGTTACTGTGGGCGACTCGATGGGGAGCTGACACGATCATGGATCTGTCCACAGGCCGCCATATCCACGAGACGAGAGAGTGGATTCTAAGGAACGCTTCGGTGCCGGTCGGGACTGTTCCCATCTATCAAGCGCTCGAGAAAGTTGACGGCATCGCCGAGAACTTGACGTGGGAGGTGTTTCGAGAAACTCTCCTGGAACAGGCCGAGCAGGGTGTGGACTACTTCACGATCCATGCTGGTGTGCTGCTGCGGTTCATCCCACTCACAGCAAACCGGGTGACGGGAATAGTTTCCAGGGGTGGCTCCATTCACGCAAAGTGGTGCCTGACGCATCACAAGGAGAACTTTGCGTACGAGCACTGGGACGATATCCTCGACATTTGCAACCAGTATGATATCTCGCTCTCCATCGGCGATGGCCTGCGACCCGGCTCGATCCACGACGCGAACGATCAGTCGCAATTCTCGGAGCTGGCTGTCCAAGGCGAGCTCACTCGCCGGGCCTGGGAGAAGGATGTCCAGGTGATGAACGAAGGCCCCGGCCACGTACCACTCCACAAGATCCCAGAAAACATGGAGAAGCAGCTCGACTGGTGTAACGAGGCACCGTTTTACACGCTGGGGCCCTTGACGACCGATATCGCCCCTGGATACGATCACATAACTTCGGGCATTGGAGCCGCCACCATTGGAGCTCTTGGGACTGCGCTGCTGTGCTACGTGACGCCGAAGGAACATCTCGGGCTGCCGAACAGGGACGACGTGAAGCAAGGGGTGATAACTTACAAGATCGCTGCTCACGCTGCGGACCTTGCGAAACAGCATCCTTTTGCTCAGGCTTGGGACGACGCGCTGAGCACGGCGAGATTCCAGTTCCGGTGGAGGGACCAGTTTGCGCTGTCGTTGGACCCCATGACAGCGATGGCGTTTCACGACGAGACGCTGCCGAGCGAAGGAGCAAAAGTCGCGCACTTTTGCTCCATGTGTGGTCCAAAGTTTTGCTCCATGAAGATCACGGAGGACGTGAGGAAGTATGCCGAGGAGCATGGCTACACCAATATGGAGGACGCGATGAAAGACGGCATGGCTAAGATGAGCCAGGAGTTTTCAGCTGCGAAGAAGACCATCACCGGCGAGCAGTGGGGAGAGTCCGGCGGGGAGATCTACTTACCGGAGGAAAGCAAGGAACCAGTTGCTTAAGAGCGATGGACCAAAGATCATCTTGTCTCACAAGGTAAGTTTTTCTTTCTTTTCTTCAGTTGCTTGAAAGCTTTGTCTTTGTAGGTGATCTCGCCAAGGAAAGGAGTGCCAGGATTTGGATCTGGAGAAGATGACGATCAAGTTTGAAGGTAGTGTTTGGTTTGGTTTGTAGGGAATAAGTGGTGGTGCTCTCGCATGTGTAGCTAGATTTCTCTTTCGTTTTTGCTCTATAAGTTTGAAGGTTCGCTATTTTGCATTGCTGACAGTGGTAGCACCAGGGGTGCTTGTCCGTCTCAGGGACAGGCTGAGAGAGTCCCTTTGCACCTGAACAGGTTAATACCTGCGTAGGGAGCGTGCTGCTTGTGCTGTTTTGCAGGTGTTGATCGCGCGCGCGAGGATCAAAGTTTTGTTCCGAGCGAGAATCAACCGATGATCGCTTCGATTGTCCAAGGTATGTGGTTCCATCCGTCGAGATCTTGGTTCTTGGATTCTTTCTAGTTGCAGCGTTTCTATTCTTCGTATTATGTTCTTAGTTCGGTCACTAAATATTGTACGGCAAGAAAATTCCAAGGCTGTAAAACAGGAATGAATGAATGAATATGATTATTTTCGATGCGCAAAAATCGATGTAACCAATGTAAGATTGGCACCTTTTAAAAACATTCTCATAGTTACCAAGTCTTAGCTTGATCTCTCAAGCAGAGAACATCTCTTACATTAGGAGGACACCTCGGCCCCCCATGACTCTGGGCCTTCTCTTGTTGGCATCGTGTAGTCGCTTCATGGACTTGTTTATCCTCGCCCTCTTGGATTCCATTGCTTCACGTTGCATTATACTCTCTCTAATCGCTTCTCCATCAAACCTAGACTTCGGACGAATCGAGAAATTCATGGTCATGGGCTGGGGAGCTGTGATTGGTGGAATTCTTCTCTTCTTTGGAGATGGCTTCTCCCTGAGATCCAGATTTTCTTCCACAATCGCTATTGCTGGTCGCTTTTTCGATGGAGAAGAAACCTTATCAATTGTTTCATCGTGGACGACCTTGCTCTGGCAAATTCCTGTGTCGAAGATCACGCGACTCCATTTCTCAATGAGCCTCTTGGCCAGCAATTTATTCTCCTGTGTCTCTTCCTTGTGCTCTAAATAATACCTCACCAGCATGCCCAGGCCACTCCATGCAAGTTGCTTCTTTCTCGTCTCATCATCCAAATCGATCGGCATCTTCTCAAGCAAGATTGTGAAGATTGTGCTGCGAATCATGGCATGGGGCAGTGACCCATCTGGAAGCGGCTTGAGCCAAGCAGCAAGAAGCATCAAGACACCCTTATCAAACAAGTGGGCATGGTAGGATCGCTTCTCAGCCACTCCAGCAAAAAATTCGAGCATTTTGAGCTTGCTGGTGGCCGGCTTGGATTGTCTGTTAAGCTCCATGTCCTCCTCAGCAGCATTGGCCAGCTTGATAATCACTTGCTCTACGAACTTCGCCACCTCCGCCATGGCTTCGAGCTAGACTTGGACGAAATTTTCAGGGTCTGAAACCCTTTATATACAATTCTAGCAAAAAGGGACCAATGTAAAAGAGCGCATAATTATCTGGGCACTCTTTTTCTCAGGAGCATATTCAGAGCATGTAAAATGTGAGCTTACGATTATGTTAACGCCATTTGAAAAGTAAAAGAGCATGGCTTGCCGCACAGCCCCGGATTGGCCAAATTCGCAAAGGCTGAACTGTTATGGTGATCAATACGTCTTTGCTGGGAAGTAAGCTTTGCAGTTTTTATTTCATTTTTTTTCTTTTGCATGTACGGAGCTATGATTCATGTGTTCTTTAAAACGCCAGCCTCTCAGCTGAAGCTGTACTGCAACGCGTGGCGTTTCTTCGAATAAACTGATGATCTGCACCCTGTGCAAGGCAGATACACAATACTTTTGCAAACCTTGGCATTTGCTGGGCACTTTATGATTACGTTTTGCAATATCCACTTTATGCCTTGTAGTAAATGTGAAGACAATTTGCTATGAATCCGCTTTGAGGGGATGGAAGAAGCTTGGTGACCATTTTCAATATTGCATTTCATACATTCTATGTGTCTACAACGCAGCTTCTACGTACAGTTTATCAGATCCCTTGGAGGTTCCAGCGACTTATTCCGCGCAAAGGAGGTCCACTCTCAGATCCTGGGATCTGAGCAACATCGATCAGACAGATACCTTGCGAACCTTCTGATCGAGATGTATGGAAAGTGCGGCAGCGCCCAAGATGCAAAAAGAGTGTTTGACGCCATACTCTATCCCAACATTTTCTCATGGAATATAATGATCTCAGCATTTGCCTCAAATGGGCACCTAGAGGAAGCGTGCTGTCTGTTCGAAAAAATGCCACAGAGAGACGTCATTTCATGGACCACAATGGTCACAGCATACTCACAAGCAGGACATATTACGATGGCTAGGAAAGTGTTTGATTCTATGCCTGAAAAACACATAGTTTCCTGGAATGCCATGGTTACAGCATATGCTCAAAACGGGCATCTTGACACGGCAAGTTCACTCTTCAATGGTATTCCAGAACACAGCAGCGTTCTATGGAACTGTATGATCGCTGCATACGCATCGCATGGAAAACTAGAAGAGGCGCGATCTATGTTTGATAGATTGCCGGACGACGGCATAACTTGCTGGACGGCGATGATAGCTGCTTATGGCAAATCTGGGCATTGTAACGAAGCAAAGGTAATCTTCCATAAAATGCCAGAAAAGGACGTCATTGCAAGCACAATCATGATAGAAATTCTTGCAAACAGTGGCAGTATTTCAGAAGCTAGAGAAGTGTTTAACAACATGCCCTATGCGGATCTTATCTCGTGGAACGCTATGCTTTCGGCATATGCCCAAAACGGGCATCTAGAACAAGCCTTGACCTTGTTCGAATCCATGCCAGTGCGAGACCACCTTTCGTGGACGTCAGCACTCCAAGCCCTTGCTCACATTTGCCGGATGAAAGAAGCAATGCTCCTCTTCGATTCCATACCCGAGAAGGACGTAGTCACCTGGAACACAATGCTCCAAGGCAACACCCAGAATGGCTACTGGCACGAAACTCTCGAGCTCTTCGGAGCGATGGAGATGGAGGGCATCATACCCAACGCCCTGAGCTTCGTGAGCGTCTTGGCGGCGTGCAGCCGAGTGGGGCTCCTGGACCGAGGGAAGAAATACTTCTCGACCATGACCAGGGACTGGGAAATCCCCCCGCTGCCCGAGCACTACCACTGCCTGATCGATGTTTTGGGTCGCTCCGGCGAGCTCAAGCAAGCCCAGGAGCTCGTCTCCAGCATGCCATTCCGCCCCGAATCCACGGCCTGGATGACACTTTTGTCAGCGAGTAAAGTTCACGCCAGCAATGAGCCAGCGCGCTTTGCAGCGAAGCATTCCGTGACGCTCCAGCCGACGCGATCCAACGCCTACGTGTTGCTCTCTGGGGCCTTGAATCCCTCCAAAGATCTGGCCTAAAGTTGCGCCGCTACATCCAAAAAGCGTAGATTCTTTGCGCTCCCACCTAAGGAGCGATTGAAGCTCTACTCAATGCAAGGAGTTCTCTAATGTGTCGGTCCCCTCGTATTACCGGTGCTTTATATACATTGGCCCACGCATTGGGCTCCACTGCCTGCGTCACAGGAATCTTAAGGTCGCATGTATTAGCGTCGGCAGCGTGTGCACGATGGATAGCGATCGCTATCACTCGCCCAGCAGCACGCAACTTAGCTCCGACTTCTCAAACTCCTTGAACGATCGGTCACCAGTGATGTAAAACACAAAGGCGGGCGGGGACTTGTCAAGGATGTACATCACTGCTCCAAGAGGGAGGCAGAGCATGGAGACGTGTACCGCAGCGAGCGCTGCCACTAGCCACGCGAAAAGGCAGCCATAGCTGGGGTAAAGCGTCCACGCCTTCCCAAGTATTGGGAGCGCCATGGCGAAGACCGAGTCGGAGATACCCTCCCTGTCAAGCGAAGGGAAACCAAAAGAATATCACAGCCGAACATTGATCTAACACTGTCGCACCTGTAGTCGAATGTCTGGAGATACGGATCGACAACCCCTGAAACGCCTCCCGTGGAGCATCGGAACCAGCTAAAGCCGTTCTCCACGACACGGAAGGCATCGGCCTCTTTCACCCGGGGGCCGGTTGCTCCCCAAGTCTCGGCTGGTTGGAGCATGATATCAATCCTGCCAAAGCACCACCAAAAACTTGGAACTCTAGGCTACCATACTGAAAGTTTGCTCTACCTCTTTTCCCCGGCCTGGCGCATCAGGTCTGGAAACTCGAAGTCGAAGCAAATCGCTCCTCCAATCCGGCCGAGCTCGGTGTCGATGGCAGGAAGAATGGGATCCCCCGGAGTGACATACGACTCCGCGAATGGAACCAAGTGGGCTTTCCTGTAGCTAAAACCAATGGAGCCATCGGGAAGAACGAGGTCGAAATAGTTCCCGACTCTTCCAGTGCTCGCGTCGTTGTACTCGTAAGTGATGCCAACGTAGGCGCCGTGCTGGGAAGCGATCTGTCCGGCTTTGAATTGGAGAGAATCCCTCTCCTGTTTGAGGTGGAGTTTCACAGCAGCCTCGGACCAGAGCACCAGTCGATCGCCGGCTCGGAGGCGCTGGTTCGTCCGGTTGAGCATCACATCCATGTCCTCGTAGACGAGGAGCTTGCCCAGGACGCAAGAGACCGGCACTGTTTTCTTCATCGTGAGGGCGATGTCCTTCTGGAAGAAATCGCCCGAGAAGACCGAGACCCTGGCGCTGCCGTAGAACAAGGTCGAGAGGGCAATGGCTCCAAACGCCAGGGAGTGGCCGCGATGCAGCTGCGTAGCACGCTTCTTGTCGGATTTGTCCATCTTGGGAAGAGACTCGTCGAGAACGGTCCTGTCGTGGAGAATCGCCGAGAACCACGCCATGAGGAATGCGATCCCATCCATCCCCCACACGCCCGCGCTCATCACCAGGGGCAAGATTGTCACCTGCGACACGGCGGGATGGAGGAGGGCTCCGACGCCGCCGAATCGGTTCCACAGGAACCACGCCGTGGTCCAGATCGACGCGAATACCAGCGGCTGGGACGTTCTTGCTCGATCAAAACGCTTCCTGTAGCCGATGCTTGCAAGGAATGGGAGGAGAAGAAACACCCACAGCGCCAGTGCCCAGATTATTCCCACAATTGGCACGCTGCTGGCCGTGGAGCTGTCCGGTCTCACCTTTCCCGGGAAGAATGCCAGGAACGCCAGGCTCGCGGCGGTGGTCTGGAGGAGGAGCGCCAGGAGAATTGTGAGCGCCGCGGAGCGCCATGAGCAAGAATTGCGCGAAATCCCTGACTTGAGGAAGAAATGCAAGAGGAGAAATGGCTGGAGCCAAGAACAAATGGCAACGTTTTGGAATCCGGAGAAGAAGGTGCATGCGGCCGAGAGAATGGCGAGGTGCAACGCCTTCGTCATGTCTCTGGCAGAAAGAATCTTCCGAATTTAGGGCAAAACGGTGTCCAAACCTTTTAAAGAGATTCTGACTGTGGTCAAAAGGGCGAAGGGTAGAGCTCTAGTGGAGTGGGCGGCTAAGCAAGAATGGGGCCGCATCCACCCCCCTCCTAGGCCCAGTTCTTGCGTAAAATTTACTTCCAATTAATGCGCTTTGAGATGCCATTTGATGGGTGGGCATTTGTTTTGCGATCACACATCCCACACATATTCATTCATGCATCTTTAAAACTGTTTAGGTATTGGGTGTCTGGTGTTGCACCAATGCTTGATTCTGGGTCGTCATCAACACGCAACTACCTCAACCGCTCTCCCTTGTACTCGCTCACCACCAGCTAGATTCTCAAGACCTTTCCCAACTTTTAGGATTACTGTGTTTCCATAACCACTTGCAAATTCCCCTAAACCATACCAGTTAAGAGGTACACTCCAAACAAGACAGTTAATCACAAGACCAGATGTCAACTAAGCTCCTCTCTCTCTCTAAAAACAGAGAATGTTAGAAAAATAGTAATTCAGGATCAATTCAGGTAATGTGAAAGAAATATCAGAAGTATTTACTTCCTTTTTGTCCCTTTTTAAAAGGTCAATTGATAAACTGATGCATAAAGCTATTTAATTCGTATGGAAGAGAATTGTCCTCTAAGTAGTAAACTCCCACTTGAACAATAGGACCAATGTACACAGGGTTTTTTTTAATTTTTTTTTTTTGTTTTTTCTCTTGTTTGACCTTGATGAAGTGAAGGATTTATTCAAATACATTGAGTGTTTTTGTCGTAGTGCAGGTGAGGACATGCTTAGGTAAGTAAGCTGTAAGAAGCTGATCTTTATCATAGGCAATCATCTTGAATATATATTGTAAGAAGCTGATTCTTTATCATATATTGTAGAAAAACATTGAAGTGGGTGAAGAAGACAAAAAAAACTCATTTTTTGTTAAACACCAAAAATGGTTAAAGACATGTCAACACAAGTCAAAGGCAAGGACATAAAGTTAATGATACAATGACACAATCGAGTTTTTAGTTAGGTGATGAGAAACATGCATAATATAGTTTAAGTTAGTACTTAACAAAAATTGTCTAAACCTCTGTTATATAACTATATCCTTATGCATTTTTTCTAAATATTTCATTTATTATTTAATTAGTAAAAATTATTTCTTTGGGAAATTTTATTTATATTATAAATTTTTTATGATAAAATTAAAGTATTCTTTTTTATTGACAGTTATTTTTTCTTTATTTGCTTTTTCTTATTATTCAATATTGGCTTTAGGTTAATAGATTTTATCATGCTCTACACCTTGATCACAAGGATGACAAAATTTTACTTTTAGATCGTAATATACAAAAAAATTTCCTCCATGCAATAAATAACACTTTTTTGAAAGTTTGAAATTATAATGAATTGATCATTTCAATTTTTCTGAGCTTTATTAATAAATCTATTCAAAATCTCTCTATAAAGTGTTTGCATACTTGATTTAATTGAGTTTAGAATAAGATATTATAATTTTTCTTCCATATTAAAATTTATTTTAAGTGTGGTGAAGGCTTTTGGAGCTTTTTACCATTTTGTAAGTGGTTTAAGTGGATTTGTTTCTTGTATAAAATAATATATAAAATAAAAAACTTTCTCATGACAAAAACATGATTTTATGTGGTAATAATCATGAAATTTATATCTAATATGTACTTACTAATTCTAGTATGGTAAGCCATTTATTTTTTTGGGGGAAGGGTACTTGGGGTGGCCAATTTAGCAAGTGTAAGTGTGCAAAATATATATAAAAATTTACATGTGTGCTTAAATTTTTATAATATATATGTGTTACTCACAAAATAATATTTTAAACACAACTTTTTTTATAGGTGGGCATGTATTGGTGCTTGCTGCAAAATTCAAGTCCATGCCATATATGTGATTTTTGTGCTACACAAATTCTAACATTATATCAAATTTTTTAACATATTAATAAGCTTGTGGGTATGAGTTTTTTCAACATGCAAGCTAGATCTTGAATGTCTTTAAATGTCATGGGTTGTGTTTGCCATTATTGCATATTTAAACTACTTTATTAGTGAGAGTAATGAAAAGTGTTTTGCATATTAAGCACAAACTTAACAAACTAACACCCTCAAATTATTATAATGCTAAAAATATGTACATGTGATTTAAAATACAAAAAATTAATGGAATTAATACTTTACTATAGTTATAGTAAGATCCATTTACTCACAGAAAAACCATTGCATTCAATGCCCTAATCATCTAAAAAAAGTTTTATACTCGCATTTGTGCTCTAATTGATCATGCTCGCGTTTATGCTAATAAATTGCTACCTAGATTAAGGTGTTGTGCAGCAAATAAGTCACAATAAATAAAAAGCATTTACAAAAGTAATTAAAGCACCATGTTTACATTAGTGCATTGTGCCTCCACGAGAAATGAAAAATAACCACATGGAGTGAGATGTGCAAAAGATAAGCAAGATTATCACAATCAAAAGATCATAAATTTACACTCAATGACATAAAAATGAGATAGAAAAATTTATGTATTTTTTCTCTTGTTTGACCTTGATGAAGTGAAGGATTTATTCAAATACATTGAGTGTTTTTTGTTGTAGTGTAGGTGAGGGCATGTTTAGGTAAGTAAGCTATAAGAAGTTGATTCTTTATCATAGGTAATCATCTTGAATATATATTATAAAAAAACATTGAAGTGGGTGAAGAAGACAGAAAAAGACTCATTTTTTGTTAAACACCAAAATTGTTAGGCATTAGCTTTTTTTAAGACATGTCAAAGGCAAAGACATAAAGTTAAACAAATAAGACATATCATAGGCAAGGACATAAGGTGTAAAATTTTTTATAGGTGGGCATACGTTGGTGCCTGCTACAAAGTTCAAATTTGCGCTATGTATGTGATTTTTGTGCTACACAAATTTTAATGTTATATTAGATTTTTTAACATATTAATAAGCTTGTGGGAATGGGTTTTTTCAATATGTGAGCTAGAGCTTGAATGTCTTTTAAATGAGTTTGCCATTATTGCATACTTAAGGTACTTTATTAGTGAGAGTAATGAAAATTGTTTTGCATATTAAGCCCAAACTTAACAAACTAACACCCTCAAGATTAACAAATTATTGTAATGCTAAAAATATGTATATGTGATTTAAAATATAAAAAATTAATGGACTAATACTTTACTATAGTTATAATAAAATCCACTTACTCATGGAAAAACCATTGCATTAAATGCCCTGATCATCCAAAAATGGTTTTATACTCATGTTTATGCTCTAATTGATCACGCTTGTTTCTATGCAAATAAATTGCTACCTAGATTGAAGTGTTGTGCTGCAAATAAGTCACAATAAATGAAAAGCATTTATAAAAGTAATTGAAGCACCATGTTTACATTAGTGCATTGTGCCTCCAAACCATGAAAAATGAAGAATAACCACATGGAATGAGATGTGAATAAAACATGTGCAAAGGATAAGCAAAATTATCACAATCAAAAGATCATAAATTTACATTTAATGACATAAAAATGAAATAAGAAAACCTTGCTAGACTTACAATGACATTATATTATTTGAGATGATGTGGCATCAATCTTCTATAGTAGTCTAATGTGTTATATCCCATGCATATATGGCATATCCCATAACAAAAATATTATACATATAATTGCAAATTGAAAAGTGATTATATACATAATATTTTTGGATGCAACTCAAAACAAAAAATATAAACTCCCATGCACAATCATATATACATTAGGTTTTTGAGTGAGTTTTAATAAAAGTTGTAGAGTTATATTATTTTACTTTGTGTGACATGCTTATTGCCATGATTTTTGGTGTTATATTCTAGAAGTTTGAGTGTAAATAATCGATATTCCAGAAATATTCCAAAATTTAGGGCAGAGTTATGGCGGTCTGTCGAGTGGAGAGCGTTTGTGGGTAAGCAGTGAGCGCTTTCTCTGTTTGCCTTCCTCAAAGCTTTTGGGGCTTTTCAGGCATGCCACAGAGCTGCTGGAGCTCAAACCTTATTCCATGCCTCGGCTTCACATTGTCTTTGTTCCTGGGAATCCAGGCATTGTGGGTTTTTACAAGGATTATCTCGCTGCTCTCTCCAAACACTTTGAAGGTGCAGCTTCCATCACAGGTGAGTGACTGAAACTTCCATCTCCACATTCTGATGAATTCTCTTGTGGCAGCCATTGGACATATCGCGCATACCGCTCATGTAAAAATCTAACTTTCCCCGCATTCAAGTGTTTGACACAAATTCGTTTCCCAGGACTATGAGAAAGGCAAGAAATTTTCTTTGCAGCAACAGATTGATCACAAGGTGAGACTTGAGTCTCATCTAGCAACAGCTCTCAAGTTTTCTCTTGCAGGCTGGGTTTCTGGAAGAGCGATATATAAACTCGGACCTCCCAACAGTCCTGGTAAGCTCCTCAAAAGTTAAAAAGGATGCTTTCATATCACTTGCTGATCCTGTAGAGCTTTCAAGGTCGGCCACTCCATTGGCGCGTACATAATTCTCGAGCTCCTTAAGAGATTCCCAAACAAGGTTTGTGTGCTCCCATCTTTGCAACAAACAACACACTTTTTTAATGCTTTTCTTCGTCCAGCTACAGTGCGTGATCGGCTTGCACCCCTTTCTGAAAACAAATCCGGACTCCCTGAAACAAGCGGTGCTCAAAGCGATTTGCGAGTAAGTGTAAGTCAGTGACATTCTTATAGTTTCTTACGCTCGTTTTTTCTTTTTTTCTTGTCCTTCTTCTTTATCGATACAGGAGCTCATTGATGCGTGCGACAGTGAGCTCACTCGCAGGTTTACTGGGCCACTCTCCAGCGTGGATTTCCAGACGGCTTGTCAAGGCTGTTGTGGGAAGGGCCTGGGGGCCGTGCGCAGTCGACACAACCTGTAAATACCTTCTTCGGGTAAAATTCTTTCTTACACTCTGTGCTCCAGTTTTTAACTAGGACTTCAGAGCTCCATGGTTGCCAACTTCACGTACATGGGGATGACAGAGTTTGCAAAGGTACGCAATTTGTTGTCATGGTTTTCAAGGTTTATTGTTTCTTATCATGCAGCTCAAAGAGGAGGTCGATTGGGACTTTCTCAGAGAGAATCACAGGAGAGTCTGCTTCTTGTTTGGGATAGACGATCATTGGGGTCCCCTGAGCTTGCTGGAACAAGTGAGTATTCTTCTTTTAGCTTCTTAGAATAAGAGTTTTTTTTATTCATCAGGTCCATGAACACGTCCCAGGCTTAAAAACCGCGGTGGTGCAAAGCGAGGACATCACACACGACTTTTGCTGCACAAAGCCTGGCTCGGAATGGGTTGCTCGTTTCACCGCCGAGAGAATTAAAGAGGTTTTCGGCGATGATAGCTTACAAAAGTAACGAGCTTTTCTCGTTTCTCATTCCTCAGGCACCTCTGCGTAAGAATTTATCCCGATGAACTATCGAGGGTGGTGTATGCACACAAGCATGCAAAGCTGCATCGATCTCGTTATTGCAACTAAGGCCTAAAGGATGAATAAAGAATCTCCAGCGCTTCCACACTCTTTTCTTCACTCCCTTCTCGTGACTTTGGCTTGGACGCCATCGGCAATGTAGA
The DNA here is from genome assembly GCF_000143415.4 of Selaginella moellendorffii. Classification (NCBI taxonomy): domain Eukaryota; kingdom Viridiplantae; phylum Streptophyta; class Lycopodiopsida; order Selaginellales; family Selaginellaceae; genus Selaginella; species Selaginella moellendorffii. The sequence continues at coordinate 381,575 of NW_003314324.1, read as the reverse complement.
GCACTGCCATCATTCTATAGTCGAGGCTCTGGCCTTCTACCAGGCTGAAGTTAAACAGCTTGAGCAGCATCACGGTGGTCATCTTCATTTGAAGATATGCCGAGTCCTTTCCCAGGCACATTCGTGGCCCGGCCTGGAAACAAAAGAGTTCAAGATGATAATCGAGAACAATCAACAAAGTTCTCGAAGAGAAGTTTACCTGGAAAGTTGTGAATTTGTATGGAGATTGCGGTTGATAGACACCACTCGAGTTGAGCCACCTCTCTGGCTTGAACTCGGTAGCGTCGGGTCCCCATATGTGTTCCAATCTTCCCATGCTGTATGGAACGTAGCTCACGAACTGGCCTGCTCGGACTTTCGTTCCATCCGGGAGCGTGTCATCCTCGATAACTTGCTTGGTGTCCTGCAAAGAGAAAATTTGGCGTGAGTGAGATCTCGAGGAGTTTGTGTTCTTACGAGAGGGACTGCTGGATAGAGCCGGAGAGCTTCCGTGAGAGCGGCATGCAAATACTGCATCTTGTTGAGCGTCTGGTAGTCCAGCAGCTCCGCAAGATCCAGGATCTCCTGCTCCAGTCCATAGTCGAAGCTGCTGCTCCTGTCGGAAATCTTGGGAATTTTCTGCTGCTTGCTTCCTAGAACCTGGGAGACTTCGGCGACGATTTTGTCCGCCACCTCCGGGTGCTTGCAAAGCTCGGAGAAGAACCACGAGAGCGTCAGCGCGGTGGTGTCTCGCCCCGCCACCATGAAGTTCATCACAACGTCCCTCAGCATCTTGTCGGTGTAGGCCTCTTCGCCTTCCAGCACCATGAATCGCGATAGCAAGTCCGCTCGAGCCTGAGAAAACAAGGATCAATGCAATTCACGCTCGAATTGAACTGGACGATTGTAACGTTCTATACCTCCGAGGATAGTCTCTTCATCTCCTCTCGCCTCCGGTTGATAACTTGGTAGAGAAAACTGTCCACCACTTTGAGGCACTGCGCGAGCCGGGCCTCCGATCCAATGCTCGCGGCCCTCTTGATCTTCCAGAAAACGTCCACATATCTCCGGATGATGAGCCGCATTGCCTCGTCGAACGCGGCCGCGAATGGAACAAACGGCAGATCCGGCGACAGGCACCCAACGCCAACTCCAAACCCGACCGTGCATATCGAGTCCAGTGTCAGCCTCATGAACAGATCCTGGTCGAGAGCGCATAATTCGCATCCAGACAAGGAGTTAGAGGTGAATTCACCACTAGAGAGTTATGATCTTCTACCTGGAGGTCGACTTGCTTCCCGGAGCGCGAGGCCGAGTCCAGCACCTTGACCAGCCGCAGCGCCTTGTCCCTGAAAGTGTGGATGCTGTAATCGCGCAGCTTGGACGACGCAAACTCGGCCGTGGCAACCTTGCGCTGGTGGATCCACCTCTCGCCGTCGACGGTGAAAATGCCTTGACCCATGAGATCCTCAAACCTCCCGCAAAGCTTGTCACCCTGTAAACATGGGTTGTTCCCTCATGAACAAAAGAAAGAAACTACGAAAGCAAACTGGGAGCTGGGATCTGGGATCAACCTTGGGGAAATTGTTGAAGTTGGTCTTGAGGATGTACTCGACGTTGGCCGGGTTCGCGGTGAAGGTGTTGTTGATGGTGGCCATGGGGACGGAGAAGGTGAGCGTCTTGTTGAAGTAGCCGAGTAGCCAGTCGTGGAGCTTGTCGAAGTTGCGGGCTTGCTCCACGATGCAGCCCAGCAGCGGCCACGTCTTGGGCCCGGCCAGATGCCGCTGTCTCAGCCTGTGGAGAAACACCCACCAGGCCAGCAGCAGGGCGATGCTAATCATCCAGCTCGCCGATCCGGAGCCGTGGGCGATGACCATCAACAGCGAGGAGGAGGAAGGGGATGGAGAAGCATCGATGCCACTCACTTGGATGAAGTTCTTGTCTCCGACACCGCTGCTGCTGCTACTGCTACCGCTGCTGCTGGAGTTTATCTCCATCGCACTCCAATACCGGATGATCAATCCAAAAATCCTGCTCGATGATCGTGGGCGATGATCCAAGGATGACGACTGTGTCCACCACTGCATGGACAGGCCCCGGGAGCAAAAACGAGGTAAAAGAGAAGCTGCTACTTCTCTCTCACTTGTCTTCGCGCAGAGTGCGTCTACTTCGCTTCTTTAGTCGGCGGCTATGGAGGAAGCGGAGGGGAGAGAATATGCCAGGGATCACGCAGGATGGATGCACTGCGTTTAATGAATGCCGAGAGGGGAGGTGAAAGACGTGCAGGGTTTTATAAAGGGTTCAAGCTTCGCGGTGTACGAACGCGGTCTGGTCTTGTACGGCCCGTGATATAATCAATGCATGACGACCACAAAGCTAAACACTGTGGATCTTTTTCTCCATTTTCTGCTCTTCTCTTCCAGTTTTTTGCTCTTTATTTTCATGCAAATGCTCCATCTTGGGATGAATTTAGTAGAAAAAAACGTAAAAAAGAGATGAAAAACTAAAGGAAAAGGGTCGATACCTCTCGCTTTCAACAATGAAATCACGAGTATAAATGCCACCACCCAACCCCTTGCTCATGAATTCCCAGAAGCTGTCCCATTTTTCCCATGTGGAATTTAAAGATAAAGGGGAAAAATGGACTCATTCCTTTTGCCTCCAAACATTCTTATTTGAATAATTATCTACATTTATAAAAAAAACGTATTTTTTTTTAAATTTCTTCAGGTCAATATGTAGCATGGTGTTTGCCGAGTGAGAGCATTTAAAGCCGTCTTGCCAGCTCCAGCTCTCGTCGTCGTCGTCTTACACTTTTTTGTATGCTTTTCCTGTGGTGCGCCTGGTCTTTGTGCACTGCTAATCTCGTTCGTTTGCAGCTCTGAGCACATTCAAGTTCTGGGCGGCAGTACGAATTCCGTGTCCATATCAATTTCTCCATCAAAACCATATGTCAATCAGATCAAACTTCTCACAAGTATCTTAGAATGTGTGACATATCATTGCTTTCGTTTTCTCTTGTTTTTTTTTTCTTCGTTTTACGTAGTTTGTACATCCGGTGAAGTGCTATTCTTGTCTGGAGATCTCCTTGCAGGAGGTGATCGTATTCTTGGAGCGAGCGAGAGTGGAGTGAAAATAGCGAGCAAGCTATCAGCCATAGAACCAGAAGACGGCTGTGAACGGAACTCTCCACAACTGGCCTCTGGAAAGCTTGCCTCTGGGACTCTTCTTGTTGGGGAGACCACCTCGAGTTGACAGCATTTGCACGGCCTTTGCGTTCTTTAGGAGCGAGCTGCGTGGCCATGAAAGGAAAAGAACTTGTGAAACGTCTCAGGAATTACTCTTATGGAAACTAACATCGAAACGAAGTAAAGTCTAAAAACACACCAGAAAAACCATAGGAACGAACTCAAACTAGGTCTGAACAAAGAACTCGGAGAAATCCAAAACCATGAACAAAAGTCTTCAAGCAACAAACTAGAAGAAATCCAAAACAATGAACAAAAGTCTTCACGCAACAAACTAGAAGAAATCCAAAACAATGAACAAAAGTCTTCACGCAACAAACTAGAAGAAATCCAAAACCATGAACAAAAGTCTTCAAGCAACAAACTAGAAGAAATCCAAAGCCATGAACAAAAGTCTTCAAGCAACAAACTAGAAGAAATCCAAAGCCATGAACAAAAGTGACAAGCGAAAGAAGAGATCGAAGAAGAAGAGCTTACTTGGATCCCGTGTGAGCAGTGATTGTGGTCGTCAACCACGGAAGGCTGCTGTTCGAGACGCTAACCGGAGGCATGGTAACTCTCCCCACGACTTGGACGCCATTTGGATTGGAGAGATCCCAAAAGTGCGTTCCATACGACTCGCCCGCGCCTCTAGCTTTGATGTAGTAGCTCCCCAGCTTCTTGCCGCCGGGAACGTCGTAGAGCTTCGCAAACGCGTACCTTTGCTCCCAGCTCTCACCGTTGAACAAGTAGAGGACCTCCCCTTCGCCAAACAAGCTCTGGACCGGCTTCACGGACGAGGGCACGACGAGCGAGTATGGGACGCTGGGTGGCACCACGTCTTGCCTCCAGAACTGATACTCGGCGTAGAATGGAACCTTGAGCACTTCGTGAGGACGCTGGCACGAGTTCGTCATTGGCACGCCACCTTGCGGCTTGAGACGCTGGATGTAAGAAACCAGCCCGCTCTGGCCCTCGAAGTGGTGAGAGGTTACTTGCAAGAGAGCCTCGGATAAGCTCCCGGGGATTGGATACGAAAGTATCACCTTTGCTGGAATCAAGAGAAAAGTTAGAACTTTGCTAGAACTTCCAGAACTTCTTTACCAGTAACAGCGCTCACACGAGCTCCAGACTCGATGGCGTCGGCTGGATTGTTAAACAAGGTCCAAGTTCCCTGGTGCTTGGAATTGGAGTTTGAGTTTCTGGAGAAAGAGTAGGCGCCGATTATAGTTTTGGAGTCGACGGTGCTGAGCAGGTCGGCCGAGGCTGCGGTTAGCTCCCATTTCTCGCACGAGCACTTGTAGCTATGGTGGCCATTCGAAGTCTTCACTCTCATATGAGGGCTGCCAAGGTTCCAACCAGAACGATAAAAACCAAAACCGAGTTACTCAAGCTCTTGCCTGTTTCCAGCCGGTGGTTTAAGGTACTCGTCCCAGCCATGGCCGTGCTGGATCAAAGAAAGCACCAAAGCCGCCTGGAGAAGACCCAGCAACATCAAACTCCCGCGCTTCATGATCCCCTGGATCTGCATTGCAAGCTCACATTTCGATTCCTCAAATACCAGAGATCGCCCACCAAGATCTTGCGAACTTACCGATCAAGAGGGACCCTGTTCCTGGCAGAGGGACCAGACTAGAAGACGATTGCTAAAAGTTTGAGAGCTTGTAGCGTCGATCCAAAGAACCTACCACCCCTTGCGCGTCACAGCGCCGCTTGTCCAGCAACATTATGGATATCCCTCAGAAGACGTACGGTAAGATCCGTATGAGGACACGCTGCTCGATGTGATTGGCGTTCATGGCTTTGCGTCTACTCATGGAATATATTTTTTTCTCTTTGGATCCAAGCATTGACTCCTTTGCTTTGCATGGAAGGAGGGCTCGATTCCATAGCTTTGAGTGATTCACTCGTTACACTTGGGTGATTAGTGCTGCCAGTTAATCCTGGATCTAGACATATACAAAAGAGTTAAAAAATCGGTGGTAAAGATGATGATACTGATATAAACCTGTCACAGACAAGGATGTTTGTGAGTTTCTCGAGTGGAAGTTCACATCACTCACCTCAAACAAGATATCCAGTTCTTCCATCTAGTACCCAAAACTCCAAAAATTCGACTGATTGATTCGCTCCCCTCGCAAGACTTCACCAGTTGGTGCCTCCGACGCCACCTCGCATCTCTGCAGCAACCAGAATCACGTAGATCCAAAGCCCATGACCCAAAACCAAGAAGATTTTTCTTTGGTGAAAGGAGTCTAGAAGAACCTTCAAGGAGTACGTTTCCTCCGTGTCCATATAATGTGGCTGTAGAGGCCACTGTCGCTGCTGCTGCTGCTGCTTCTGCTAGCGCTGGATCGCTCGCAGCGCTAACAGTCGCTGATGGCGCCATGGATTTGGCGACGAGGTGATGGGACGCGGTGGAAGTACCACCGAAACTGGACGAGTCTTGTTGTCCAGCTTCAATGCCTCGGTCGTGAAGAACACCCTTGAAGATATGGCCCCCGATCCTCACCGTTGTCTGGTACGCGTACTCGTCTTCGCCGTCCTCGACGCTGGTCAACTTTACGCATCGAAACACCGCCTGCGCGCGCACCTCGGCCGGAAATGCGGCTGCCCAGAAGCCAGTCAACGAAAGTCAAGCAGGTAAGACACCCCGATCAGGCTCGGTCAAGCCCGGTCAAACCCCAAAACTTACCCGAGATTGGCGTGTCCGAGTCGTGCTGCGAGCCGGAGGAGGATGCCGAGGCCGTGGAACCCACGAGCCGAAAGCCGCCACCGCGGGCACGTTTGGATCGCGGTAGCCCGCTGGATTCGTGATCGTAGGAGGAGGAGTCGATCATCGCGTCGCCGCCGGCGTGCGCGGCGGCGCCTCGATTTCTCCTGTGCGCCGCGGGGACCCAAGTGCTCTTGACGTGGGTCTGGCAGTCGAACGAGCGGCTCTTGCAGCACGTCCGGCATCGCTGGAACTGGCAATCCTTCTTGGCCTGGTTGCCGCATTCCTTGCATGCGCTGGTGGTGTTGGTAATGGTGGCGGCGGTGGAGGTGCTCGCGCCAGAGGTGGCGTTGATGTTAATGGCGGCGGTCGTTTTGTAGATCCTGTATTGGGGAGGAGCGATGATATCGCAGCTTGTCGGCGATGGGTTCCGATGGTGCTCCGAGGAGGCCGCGTCGTTGAAATCGTGCTGGATCGATATCGCTTGATGGTGATGAAGCGGAGGAGGAAGAAGCTGGGCCTCCGGGAGCCGCGAAGACCCGATGAATGGAGTGGCTTGGATTGAGGCCGTGGCCGCGGGCTTGCTGGAAGTCGATGCCTGATCCCATAAGTTTGGAATGTGGTGTTCTTGATACCGATCCGCCGAGAAGTCGACTCTAGAACTCGCCCTCGTCGATCTCTCCAAGGTGCTCCTCGGCCTATCCCGACTCAAGAACACTGCCTCGGCGGGAGGAACCTCCGGGTGATCCAGCCGATGGTGGAACGAAGAAGCAAGGCTGGAAAGATTTGACGACGCTGATCGATAGTATGCTTCCTCCTCCGCCGCCGCCGCCGCAGCTGATGCGCGCGATGATCCCTGCGCGAAGGCATCCCTGGTGAAAAACTCCCTTTGCTGGAGCACTGATGAGCGATGGTGATCCGGAAGATCGGCCGACGAGGAACTCAAGACGCCTAGCCCTGCTCCAGCGTTGTCACCCAAATGGAGTGCGTACATTGCCCTGTTCCAATTCCCATTGTCGCTGTTGGTCGCAATCGTGATGTCTCACGAGCAGCTGGAGCCGCCACTCGCGAACAAGCTGTGATTTTGATGGTGGATCCGATAGCCCATTGTGGGAGGAGCTGAGGTATTGATATCGATCAAACTCGCGAGCGGCAATCGATCACAAATGGGTCATTGGATCCTGCAAGCCTTGAGGGTGGCTGAATGATACAAGCTAAATCTATCCATGATACGACAGACCTATCAGTGTACTGGATTGCTTGTCCTCCTCGTCCAGACGCTGGTAAATTCTTCCCGGCGGACGGAGAAGAAGCGAGATGTGGAGCCGAGAGAGAACTAGGTAATAAAAGCTTGATCAAAGACAAAATCTATCTATGCTACACTCCTGCCAGTGGCAGAAGATTTGCGTGTGATGGGAATTCCCAGAAAGAAGATGGCAGGCCGCCAACGAAAACAACATCATCTTTTTCTCCTCCCTCCTTTTCTCCAACTGGTTTTCTGAGAGTATCCTCGAGATCTTTCTTGTTCTCTGGATTTGAGATTCTTCCTCTCCCGTGGCTCCAATTCCGACCGGAGCTCGGAAAAGAAGAGAAATCCTCCCTGGTTTGAAATGGAGGAGGCGAGGAAAAAAGATTTCATGAATGGAGGGCGCGAGCGCGAGCGCCTCTCATCGTTGGGGGTGTTATAATTATTATGGCATTCAATGCGTGAAACGTCAGAGGAGGAGCAGTGAGCGCTGTTAGATCGCGCGTTGACGTGTGCCGCCGGCGTATCTGGCAGTGAAGTGACCCAGAATCGCCCGTACTCTGAGAAGGAAAGAACCATGGTCAATTATAGTCAACGGCCAACGGTCAGTAAGTCAACCCTATTCAACGGCCAACGCCATTCAACAAAAAAATCTTTTTATTTATTTAATATTAGTAACAAGATGTTAGCATAGCGATATATAATGCGTCCACCATTTGGTTATTGTGGACCAGTCACACAAACCATCTCACATTGTCAATTCTTGCAGTCGAAGAAATCAAGGCTCAGGTATCCAAGGCTGTAGTTTTCACTGCTTGTGGTGGTGTTGTTGTTAGAGTTGTTGTTGTTGTTGTTATTGCTGCTGCTGCTCCCGGGGACAAGCATAGACCGACCACCACCACCACCAAAGATGCTGTTTGGATTCCAGCAGCTCTCCACAGAAGAAGGAACACCATCAACAGTTCCCATTATCTGGGACTTGGAATCCATCATGCTTGATGAGTATGGAATCTGCTGCATGTTGCTGTAGATTGAAGCTGGCGAGAGCTCTGCAGCCGATAAGGAGCTGCTGCTGCTGCTGCTGGGCAAGATGATCGGAGGCGGCTGCAGCGGCTGTGGCGGAACCATCATCATCAGCGGCTTGTGCCCGACGAAGAGAGAGATGTGGCCCAGGAGCTTGTCCTTCCGAGAGAAGGTCGTCCCGCAAGAGCACTGCCACTTCTCCCTCCCGCAATGCTTCTCGTGCGTCTTGAGGTCGGCAAGCACCGCAAATCGTTTCACGCGGCATCTGGTGCAAGTCAGGAGCTTGGGGCAGTGCGATCGTCGGTAGTGGTTCTTGACGCACAGCACCGTCTTGAGTGGCACAAACTTCTTGTGCTGCCTGTTGCGCTTGCATCCCAGATACGGGCAGGAGTAGCGCTTGGGTAGAAACTTTGGGCTGGAGACTTTCCTCTTGCCATCGCCGCGGTGTTCGTCGTCACCTTTGGGCCTGGCAAGGGCCGCCGGTGTCTTGTACTCGTCACCGTGGCCTCTCATGTGCATGCGGAGGTTGGCATCGCGCTTGAATCCCTTGCCACAAATCTCGCAGAAGTGTGTGTGCTCGGCAAGGATCTCCATGGCGTCGAGCTCGATCAACTCGTACGAGTCTTGGCTCTCCTGGAGAGATTCGTCTTCGTCTCCATCAACGATTGCAGCCGCCGCCACACCCGCATAGAGATTCTCCACTGGAGTCATACTCTCCGGCTTTGGAAAAATGCCTTGATAAGGCATTTGCTGCTGGTGGTTATAAGCCTGCTGCTGGAGAATTTGCTGCTGCTGCTGCTGATGATGATGATGATGGTAGACGAGTTCTTCCGGAGAGATGTTAAAGTAGCGATCGCTGGAGGGATTCGCAGCAAAGGAAGCACTTTGATGTTGCTCCTGCTGCTGCTGCTGCTCCAAGAACATACCTCTGGCCGTCACCAGGAGCTGATCCACGAGCTTCCCAATTTGCTGCTGCTGAGCGCCGCTGCTCGACTGGCCGCGCGCGCTGTTGTTGCTGCCCAGCATATTGACAACCATTTGGAGGTAGCCGATCTTTTGAGCCAGGCCGGACGGGAACTTACTGCCGCCACTGTTGCTCGCGCCGGAGGGACTGCTGGGCGGAGTGAGCAGTCCCTTGACATCCTCATCCTCGGCCGCAGCAGCACAGGCTCCAGCTCCACTGCTGCTCGAGGACCACGGCTGGAAATTCGCCGCGAGCAGGCTTTGCTGGTGCTCGGCGCTGAGGAAATCGAGGTTGAAGCTCTGGAAAGTGGTGGAGTTTACCTCTCCCTCGACTTGCCCGGCTAGAAGCTCTCCGTCTCGCTGCTCCATGAGCTCCCTTGAGCAGAGAAGAAAGATCCTCACTTCCACTTCCTCCTCCTCCTCTTCTCCTTCTTTCAATTCTTCACCTCTTGCTAAAGATTCCCCTTATCATGGATGGACTGGTACGCTCTCATAGTACAGGGAACTAAATGGAAACTTTCTTGTTTGCTAGTAACACCAACTAGCTAGCCACTGAGTGGTGTACTTCGCTGGATCTTAGAGCTTGTCATGGAATTAACCTCTCTATATATGAGAGGGACGTTGACAAACAAATTTTATGCGTTAAATCCACCACGAAAAGCCACGCGATCGCTCGTGACAACGGTTAATCTCCACGAAGCTTACCAATAATCATTAAGTTAAACAAGCCTTCCAAATTGTGTTTTCACATGCCGGCGCGTGAGGCCACACTCCAGCTCGTGTCTTAGTTTAATCAAATCCTTGCTTCTAGAACCAAAGTTTCCGATTCTCGTCAAAGAACGTCAAAACTGATCAACACCTTGACTCTACAAAGAATAGAAAAAAAGAGAGTACGAATTCTTCTCACAAACTTACAAATCATCACCAGAAACTTGGGAGAGAGGAGAGAAGAGAGAGAAGAACAAGCAAACAAAATGGTGGTTTCTTCCTTTCAGAGATAGATCAAAAAAACCAACACCCAATATATCTCTCAGCAGTAATGTGGCTCCTCAAACTAGAAAAAAAAAAAAAATGAAATGCAAAACCGTCGGGTCAATCAATCCTCTACAGACCTCTAGAGCCACAGTAAGCTCAGGAGCGCAGCGCTCGCCAGAGTGAGCAATGTAGTCAAGGAGAGCTTCGCTGCTTGGGTGCCGGAGCTCTTGCGATGGCGACTGCAAAAGAACGATGAGATTGGAATGAGTATATGAACGAAGTTGAGGAGGTTGATTGATGTAAGTACCTCGATAGCGGAGCAAGATTTGCAAGCCGTCCACAATACAGGACGTTGTCTGGTTTCGGGAAAGCCGTGTTCTTGATGTTGTCGCTTGGATCGTTCACGAACATGTAGATTTCTTGGCCGAGATAATGGCGGACCAAGTCCTCTGAGCGTATGTTCCACAAGCCCACATTGTCCAGGGAGATTTGGATGGCCGTCCAGGAGCCAGGGAAAACCTGGGAAAAGCAATGGTTTAGAAAACAAAAACCAAGAGGCAGAAAGAAACAAGTTCGGGTCATTCAGTACCTGAACGGTGGAGCGAGATACAGCGTCCCATTTGTTGTACTGGCCTCTATCATTTTCAGTCCATTGCCCTGGTCCGTATCTGAAGAAGCAAACATCGATCAGCCTGTCGCATATGAAAGTTCCAACCTACATACCCGACGACGAATGCCGCATAGCCATCGACATGCCACGACTGGACTGAGTTGTTGTCCGGGTTTTGAAAGATGATCTCCAAGAAACCAGCGTACGTGGCGTTTACGACGGACGTCTGGAGGCCAGGAACGACGCTTCCAACTTTTTCTGGGAAAGAATTCAGCTTGTATAGGCCTGTAATGTTGTACTCGTCCGCGAGAAGCAGAGGTGTGGATGGAACTTCGAAAGAAAAACCATTGACCGCGAACCGTCGCTTCCCGGCAATTGATACTGCGGTACTTGTCAAAACGAATGTCTGTGTGACGTTGATCTGCCCATAGTGAAAAGAGCCTTGAGGATTTGGCCGAGCCGCTCCCGTTGTCAAGTTACGTCTGCGGTGACAAAGATTAGTCTTGGAAGTTTGAACAGTATACACATACCTGAGTTGACGAGCTTGATTTACGGACCAGCCCCCATCATAAATACTGGGCCCTTCGGGAAGGGGGCCATTAACCAAAGCCTTGGAGTCCAAATAATGGAGGACTCCAACACCAGTGATATTCGCCCACTCGGTCTCATTGCCCACAAACCTGGGGCTAGCAACGATGTAGTAGTCGCTAGCATTTGCAGTGCAGTTAAGAAGAAACGAATACGATTGTCCCACGAAAATGTCTATAGAGTCGTATGGTTGCTGCACAGTGTAAGACCCCTCGGTTTCCACAAGGTTGAGCTGGTGGCCTTGAATCCGAAAGTTTAGAGTCGTGCTCACACCCACATTTGTCACTCGAAACCGGTATACATGATCTGCAAGCACAGCCAAGGGAGTGAGTCAATGCTTCCATTTTCATTTTTATTTTCTCACGGAATCAATGAGTTTTGTACCTCTTCGCACAGGGATGGTTTCGTAATCCGTGGTTCTGTTGTAAGCTCCTTTCCCATTGATAAGAACACCGTCTGGCATCCCGAGTAAAACGCCCCTGTCTAGAGAAGCTCGCAATTCCTGCAGTGCCATGCCTTGACTTCATATTGCTAGGTGGATCATTAAAGAGCACATACCTTGTGGCTCCGAGTGTACCAGTCACCAATCATAACAACTATATCACCGTCTGGAGGTGCGAATGGCACCCTCACACCCGAGGCAGCACGCGGATTCACCCTCACAGACCCAACACCGCCAGCAGCTCTTTGGAACATCGTCGTTGGCCAGTAGAAGAAACTGCCAATTTGATCCTTAGCCGTGATGTTGTAGGTGAAGTTTTGGCCCGCCGGTATGGGACAGTTCGTTGCCGCAACTCCATCCATCCAGGCATTTCTTCGGTTCTGGATACCATCCCTGCGGAGGAAACTTTAGAATTCCACCCACGAAAACAAAGAATGTAGGCAAGCAAAGTCCAGATCTCTTGAGAAAAGAGAAAGAGGAGCTTTGATCTGTAGATCACATACCAGGTGAGTAGAAAGGGCTCATCCAGATTGTTCTGGACGTTGACGATGTTGATCCTGTTGGTGGTGGTGTTTAGCACTGGACCCGGGAACATCCCATTTATCACGATCACCTGAGAGCACACCAAACAAGAAAGGGTTTACATCACCGCCCAACCAACGAATCGACACAAAAAAATCCAAAAGAAAGAGAAGAAGAAGAGAAGAAGAATCGAAAGAAAGAACGAAGTACCTGTTGCTTGACGCCAAGAGGGGCCCGAGTCTCATAAGACACAACCCAGTCGAAGAAAGAAATGGGAGCGTCGGCCCGGGAGGAGTGCAATAACCCCAGAATCGCGAGAATCAGCAGCAAGAAGCGCGGCATTGCCATGGTATCCAGAATGGCTGCGATCTGACCAAGAAATCCAATGCCAGGAGCTCAGACCTGCGAAATCGCCACGAGAAACGAGAATGTGAGCGCTCTTATAGAACCTAGCATCATGTCACTCACCGCGAGGAATGCCGGTGACCTAACGCGCGGCCGCCATTGCCGATTGAAGACGCGAAGCGCGAGCTCCAAGCCGGGCTGGACAGGACTATACTCACAAGAAACAGAGGAAGAACTTGCGGCCACATCCATGCAAAAGAGCGTACCAATCTGGCGTTGCCGCGTGGCAACCCAGCCAGCCTGGCAGAATTATCCGCCAGGATGCTTCTTGGGGGACACGTGTAAGCATCCAGCTAACCGCTCGTGGACCTTGCTGGCCGCGGTCAGGTAGAGTTTACCGTTTGAGGAAACGGTGGTTACCAGACTGGTTTGTTAGCAGCCGCATTGAGCCGGATTTAAGTGAGAGCGTGGCGTCCGCCCAAACGGCTCGTACACTGGCAAATGGTTTTTTAACCGTTGTAATGGACAGAATGGGCGGTGGGGATCACATCCAGCGCAAATCCCAGCCGTTAACCGCGATTGTGGAGGACCCACGCACTTCCATGTATCCTTCCGGGCTGTGTGGGGAAGGAAAGGACATCTCTTTTGCATGACACCGCCAAAGACAAAGTGGAAAACCTAATGGCCAACCAACCAAAACAAGCATTAAAAAACGTACATGTGTGGGCTAAGATTAAATCTAACCTTGGTTTGATCGGTCAAAACTTATGGGCCTATAACACGGCAATGTGGAATTTAATAGAAACTATAGCACATGGTTGTAACTTGGGGACATGTGCTCTACACTTCATCTTTATGCGATACTTGGTCCTCGGCTAACGTCTAGCATGTTCGTACAGCGAAAAATTCGAAACTTTGCCTTGAAAATCTGGAGATCCCAAGCTAACGAACAGAGAAGTCGATTAGCAGCGTGCAAACTTGGCAAGGAAAAGCGTATTGTCTTAAGAACGTAGCAAAGAAAAGCGTATCGACTTAAGGAAAAACTCGCTGATAATTTATCGCTGGATTGTGGAATCCTGTATGGAATGAAACCAGCCACCAGGGGCTGATACAGGTATGTGTGATCACCTGAAGATGAGAGAAGCGACGAAATACAAAAAAGAAAGAATGAAAAGGGATCACCTATGTGACATTGATTGGCCTGCCTGTCTCGTTGGCTGTCCATACTCGAAACTGTATCGGAGATGGAAAAACTCGGCATTTGGTCGGTCCCTCCTTTTCTTTCGGCCGCGTTAATTCCCCGGCCGAGATTTTTTTTTTTTTTTTTTTTTTCCCTTTACCTCCTGGAAACACGAGAGAGCGTTACAAACGTCTGGATCAAGCAAAGCGTTCTGTTATCAGGCATTTTTACCTCGGTTGTCATTCTCCCTGGTGGACATTCTTACTTCTTACACTGTAGGAGCCTGTCGCTTTGTCTGGAAGGCGCCACAATCGCAAAGTATGTGCGCAGTTCCGAGACTCTTGTTTTTCACCGCGTGCCATCCTTTCTCTTCCCGTGTGCGGACAGCCAGCCTGTGTCCCAGCTGGGAACTGCAAATCGGAAAAACTGTTAAAAACAAAACCTTGAAAGATCAAACTTTAGGAAAGAAGAAGAAAAAGTGTGCAAAAAATAAAACAATGTTTTAAAAAGTATATAGACTTTGCTCGCAGAGAGGACAGGGAAGTTGTGCTTCCAATCCATTGCCTCTGCAAAGCAAAGAGAGAAAGGAATGGCTGGCCATTGAATGCCAGTGACTTAAAAGCCACCCTCCCCTCTGGAGCGGAAAGGGAAGCAAATCAGTAAAAACAAAAAAAAAGAAATGGATGCTTTCTTCTCATACCTTCTACTCGGTGTACATTAACTGTCTTCGAGGGGGGGGGGTCAATCACACGGCCTTCTTTCTTAGCGGCCGCTTCTTCGTCTGCCTCCTCCACTTGAGGAGAATTTGGTACGAAAGCCCAGCAAAGACCATCGACACGCCGATCCACTGCTCCAGCGTCAGCGGGTTGCCCCTCCACAGCGACGACACGAGAATGCTTACGAACTTCCTCATCGTTGTGATTGTCGTGAGAGCCAGCGTTCCGAACCAGCTGATGGTAAGGAAGATGAAGTTCTGGCCGACGGCTCCGCAGAGGCAAAAGAAGAAAATGTCCCACGTAGCCTCCGGGTGCTGCTTGCAAAAGCTCAGAGCTTCGAATCCCCCGCTCGTCCATCCAAACATGTAGAGACCCATGTAAATGGAACCCCAGAAGTTCATTCCCATCATTATATGCCAAGCGCTTGTTTTCGGATACCTGGAGCAGCACACAATGAAACTTTCGTTGTCAAGCCTCGTTCCACACAAAAACACAAACAAGAAAGTTACTTTGTGTTTTTCCTCACCTCATCGTAATAGAGTCTTGAGTTGCATTTGTGAAACCATCGAACGCCAGATTTAACAGGCATAGCCCGTATCCAAGAGGAGCATTCGGACTCGCTACTTTACTGGCTTTTACACTACCCTGCACGACAGAAAGAAAAATCTCACCTTTGAGAAAAATCGAAAAATCACACAACCTTGAATAATGCAAAAATGGAAACACCTCCAGCGACGAGAAAGGTGCAAAGGTACTCAGGAATTGTATAGCGGACACCGTACAAAATTGTCCCCATGAGCATCACTGGATTCAGAAGAGAAAACGAAAAGGAGCACACTTAAATACCAGCCAGCTTTTCAGATTCAATACACATACCTGGAATCATCTTCGACGATTTCGCCAGAACCTGGAAACGAAATTCTCAACTTTAAGCTTTCAAGAACAAATGAGAAAAACAAGTAAAATCCAAAAGCTCACCTGGGCAGGATAGCTGATGTATTTCAAAGCCTGGATTCCACAAGCGGGACCAATGGAATTCGTAATGCTGGCACTCCAGTAAGCCCATAGTGGAGCTTGAGAGGTTCTCTTCGGTGAAACGAGGACAAGCACTGGAGAAAAAGAGTAGCGGCGTGAGCTCTAGAAGGAAAAAAAAAATCACACAATGCATTACTTATGAATGACCACAGGAAGCAAACCACGCTCTGCGCGAAATTTAAGAATGCAAGGTGCTGGAACCTCTGCTTATCGGGGCCGAAGCGTTTTGTGGAGCTGCCACACACAAAATCACTCGATCAATCAGACTCTCACTCGATCGATCGATTCCACTTACAGAGTCTCTTGCAGCACGCCCTGCGTGACATAGGCGCCCCAAATCCCTCCCACGCACACGCCGAGCATCGCCGCGCGCTTCATAGCCTCCATTTCTCTCCCTCCTTCGTCTCAGTTTGCCCTACTCAAATTTATATATAGTCCACGCCACGTTGCATTTACTGCCAACGTGTCATCGAGCTATTGGCCAGAGGATGTGCAACGACGTGGCGCCTGTTTAAACGAGGAGAATATGCGCTCTCTCTGGTAGATGTTAGTGGCAACGGTGTCCACAAAATTTTAGGGTTCTTGTTCTTAGCTATCGCGAGCTGGAAGGAATCGAGCTCCAAGATTTCGCTGTTGGAGAAGAGAAGTCGCGTACGGATGAGAAATCTTTGAGCGCGCCAATCGATGATCGAGATTAAAAAGAAAGCATGGAGGAGGCATCAAAGTTCTTGGAGCTTCGCGGCATTGAGGAATTTGCGAGATCCGCCACTTTCACTGTGCTGCGAGCAGCGGCAAAGTCGAAGGGTGGAGTGGAAGTCTGGGACCAGTCTCTGCGCGAACAACTGGAGCGTTCTCACGAAGAATATCGGACGCTTGGTTTAATCATAAGTTCTGACGTGGCAAGTGGGTGTGGTTCGGGTATGAGAATCTGTGGATGATTAATGATTGCTAAATTGAGCATCATGAGTGGTTACTAATTTGAGCAATGTAAATAAAGCTTGTTTTGTGTGGCACCTGAGACTTTTAGTGAGAATGTTAAGGGTGTTGCTGAAAAGTGATGCATCAAATCGAGGCAAAACCTGATTTTTGAGGCATAGCAAGTGACCCAAACAAGAGAGTTATTTAAACACCCCGTGCATGTGAGAGGAAGCTTATTGTGGTTAATGCTGTAGCATGCTAGCATTTCTTTCTTAGGGGAATGAGGCAAATGCTACTTAAGTGTAAAAAAAGAGATAGAAAATCCCAAAGGTTCTATTTGTTAAGAAAATTGTCAAAGGGCCAAGGTTGTAGTGGCTATGAAATCAGCAAGTTATAGCAGCTCAAAATTAAATGGATGTCAGTTTGGTTTGGAGCATGGAGGTTTAATCTGTAAATATGACACAAATCCAGGAAAACATGCATAATATTTGTTTCCTGGTAGAGCATGGTACAAATTTGGTATTCTATCTTGTGTGAGGACACACAAATTTTAATGGGGGAATGACCATTACATATGTAACGGCGTTCAGTTTGGTCAAACCCTAACCAAGTGTTAATGTGGCAAATGGGTGTGTGAGGGTTCTTGGTTCACATATAGGAAGGATGGGAGGAGAGAAGTAATAAGTGTTGGGTGTGAGCATGCAATGTGTTTTGTAATGTGTTTGGGTGGTTCATAGGTTAACCTCTCTTGGTTTCTCTGGTTTCTTTAATGAAGAGTCAGTCCTGTTATTTGACCGCTCGCTAGCAATGAATGATACTAAGGATATTCTCGACTTTTCCCCTTTGAATTGATCAGTGGTTTATTGAGACAACCAGAGAAAGAAGAAAGATTTTAGCTCGTCTTGGTGAAGTACTCGTTGATCCGGGGCATGATCTCGGACTTCCTGTTGCGCATGTAATGCCTCAATCCGTGCTCGTGGTACTCGTATCCCTCCTTGTAATTCTGGACGAGTCCAGCGCTTCGATCCTCCTTGTTTATCCTGCGCGAGCAAGCAAAAAAATTTGAGGAACTTAGATAGAAGAGGAAGAACCCATCCACGGGGAGAAATTTTCTTACCTCACTTCCGGATTGAGCATGAGATTCCTCACACACATGAATGATGCAAGCCCCATGGCCGCGCCGATGAAGCCGATCAAGGGGATAACCTAAAAGCCCAGGCGATTGAGAGCTGGAAGCAAGGAATACAAAGGATTGGAGGAAGAATGTAGGGGACTCTACCTCAGGCTTGAGCCAGCGCGATCCCCTCTTTACCGCTCCCGACACTCCCATCGCTCCTCCTCCAGACGAAGAACAGCCAAACGCCCTAGTTCCAGGGTATATATTCGACGAATATACCATGCGTGTTAAACTCAACCACTGGTTCTCATCTTGGCGTTAGCATGGAAGGAGGACGAGGATTAACCCCAGGGAATTTACCAGATGAAAGTTAACTGCTTGACAGAACTTAGGCTCAAAGTGTAGAGAAAAATTCCCAAAAAGATGTGTATGGAAGATCGAGCGGTGGCGGAGTCATCGGGGTACCCCAATGAGATGAATCCCATTGTCCACACCAACTTAAGTTCTACTAGATAGCTGAAGACTGAATAAGTGTTAATCAAGGATAGAAAACTGTCAAGAAAAACTAAAATCAATGAGGATGGAGCTGTGAAACAGAACCTATGTGATGAAAGAGTGTCATGTTGGGCTGCTCCTACAGGTCTAACAGAGGCAGGCAGCAGCAAGGATTCCCGAGGCACCAGATATAGTCTTCAGCTACCTCAATTTTATGGAGGTAATGTACTATCTATTGTGTGCTTGATAATGTGGCTCAATTGTTGTTCTTCTATAGTTTCTTCTATAGTCAGATATAGTGATAATCTAAACTGTTTGGTTCATGTATTCCAGTGTTCACATATCCAGAGGTAAGTGCACCTAGTAGGTGGAAGCTGCATTCTTCATTTTGTTGAACAACCATTCTAGTCTATCTATATCACCTTTCACAGCATCCATTTGGTAGTATATATATAAAAACATTGACACAGTTTCCTTCAGGCCCTTCTTTGTGAAAACATTGAAAGCCTTGGCTGTGGTGAGAAGATTTGTGTTTTATGCCAGGATGAGTAACAGATAAACAATATTATAGTTTTATAGGTCATGTAAGTTGGAAGCTGTTAATTGCCAATCAAAGGACACTTTGCTGGTCAATGTGTGTGTGAACAAAAGAAATTTTTTGTTTAATTTCCATCTTTAAGTATTTAAACATGAAAAGCCTATCTAAATAAAATATTTATATAAAAGCTGGTATCAGAACAAAAAATTGATATAAAAGCTGGTATCAAATTGGTTAGTTATTGCTTATAGCACAAATGTCATGTTTGTTAGAATTAAATAAAAACTAAAACTAACAAGACAGAGTAACTATCACTTACCTCCATAAAATTTTTAATCATTTTTTAATTATTCAATTACTTTATACTCCTCATCCCTACAAAAAGTGTATTAAATGAAAACATAACACATGTGAATTTAAATATATATATTAATAATCTTGTTTATAGATTTTCTAATAATTTAAGTTCTTCCAAACATATTGATTATTTCTAATGTTTAATAAATTACTTATAAAAATTAATAAAAAATTTCAAATTTTTTTTAAAGGATCCATAATGAATGACACTCTTTAACATCTTGACCCATATTTTTCACAATAAAATTAAAGTAGAAAAAAAAATTTAAAAAATAAAAAGTTTCTTAATTTTTCAAAAATACCATTAATTTTGAGTGTGAAGGCTTTTAAAATATTATTATAGAAAAATAAAACAACTCTTTATAATATAAATAATAAAAAAACAATTTGAAAAATACCCATTAAAATTTAAAAATAGAAAGAATCTTTCTTTCTTCGGGAAGAACTAGTAGCGGTGGCATTTGTGGAATCGATACTAACACTAGCGCCCACCAAGCGGAATGAAGTTTTTTTCCAATCAATTAAAAGATTAGATTTAAGTTAAGTTTTTTTATATATAATATTAAAATAAATAACATTTTGGGAGTTTACATATAACTACTATTTTTAAACTCTCAAAAAATACTCAAAATTGTATTAATAAATAAAATGAGGAAAATTATAACAAAAAATCTAAATATTGTGGATTCAATACAAATAAAAGTCTAAATTATTGAAGGATAAATGCACAAAAAAAACAAATTTAACCCTAAGTCATACCCTTTAATATACCCATTTTATATAGAAAATTGGGTTATGCAAATTTGAAATTTTAAATGAATTTCTATCCAAAAACCAATTATGTTACTTTTATAATTAAGTTAATTAGTAAAAAAAAAGGGAATATATATGAGAATTTAGATGAGAACTATTATATCATTTTTTATATCAAATTTCACAATCATATCTAATACCTTTATTTGAGATCAATTCTAATATACTCCTAAAATAATTTTGTTTTTTGAAAACTAAAATAATCCTCTTCCAAATGTTGAAAAAAACATTGGTTTCATACATTTTCATTACAAACACCTATACTTAGAATGACCATTTTAACTTTACTACATAAAGTTTTTGGCAAATAATATATATTCTTAAAATTTCCTTGCTTGCTATCTATGCCTAAAATGCCCATATTATATAAACTTTTGATTTGTTTACCAAGCTCAAATTTATTAAAGTGCAAAAAGATATTGCTTTTATTTTTATTTTTATTTTAATTGCATGTAACCATAAAGGGAATTTACTCAATGGTAAAGATCACTTTAAATAATTGAATATTAACTTTGGAGTGTCATCTTGAAAACACTACTATTACTGCATATTTAACCTCTTCTACCTCTTCTACAATTTCCATTACTCTAGAATAACTGTGCTTGTTAGGGGCATATAATAATTATAATAAGGTTTTAAGAGTTATTTGAGATGCAAACTAATTTCTAAATTAGAGTAGTGGAAATTAATTCTACACTATTTAATAAATTTTCCTCCATATGTTTAGTTTGTATAACCATTTATAAGTGATCTTTTAAAAACAAAGTTACAACTAAAAAATTTCTATGGAAATAAATCTAAAAATTGGAATATATCCTACACTAGTGTGCCAAGGTAAAGAAATCTAACCTAAAATATCATTGCACAAATGCTATTTTAGCATAGCATCATTATTCAATCCTACCACTAACACCTTACATCCCATGCTAAATTATATATTGAAGATTATTTAGAGAAAGGAAAGAATAGCATATATTATATATTCGCAAATCTGAGATAAAATGTTATTATATGAGTGTTGTTTTAGCTCAGCACCATCAATCCTATCCCAACTATCATAGATTGTGCTGGTGCTATGGATTTTGGGTTAATAAGACCCTAGCACCTTGCTTAGTGAAATTTTTTAAAATCACATATACTTAAAATAGAGATATTGGTGATACACTCTTAAGATGTACTAAAAACATATAAAAAGATTTATTCATGGTGATTTGCAACTAAGTTTACACCAACTTTTGCACAACAATTTCTAAATGGCTAGTGATGTAAATTGCTAGTAACAAAGAATTTCCACCATGTTACTAACAAACAAGCAAGTATATAATAGCATAAATTTGTTCATCTTTATAATTTTTAAGTTTCTCTTTGTTCTTTATTCCAAAATCTTTTTAAAGGAAAAAAAATCAAAACTAAAAAGTTTATCCATGCATTAGCCAATTAGTCTAAAAATCTGATTAGAGTAAAAATATTAATAAGTATTTTAATGCATTGAAGTTCAAGGTACTAAGCTTGATTATAATCCTTTATCTCTTGTCTTTAGTGGTGTAATGTAAAATACTAACTTATTTATTGATTTGTTTCCAGATAAAAGAATATGCTTATTACTCTTCATTTCACCTTTGTATAAACTTATCATCCTTGGTTGTAAATGCTTAATATTGCATTCCATAAACACAAACAAGAGGTAGCTTTTATGTTGAATTTAGATTTAATATTTTTACAACAAAAAACTATACCAAAACTTATGCTCTCTTTATTGAGTTAGCTTTAGGTTTAACAATCATTTCAATAAGCTAATATATTAGAAATGAAATCTTTTATTTGAAAAAAAGTTAGTTGAAATTGAGTATTCCCACAATATGATATGTGCTCCTTGTTTATATTTGGCCATGCCATAGTAATATATCCATTACTTTAAGTTTAGTAATTTAATCCATTTTTTAATTTTAATATCCAGAAAATATAACATTTTTAGACCTTGAACATTCAAGTGTGTCCTTCATAGAATAAGGGGAGGATATCTAAATGTTGCTATAAGCATTTGCTTTTTAAAAATATTTCTTTTGAAACCAAATTTGTTGAAGTTTCAACATTAAACTTTAAGTGACAATCTAAGTGATAGTTAAAATATAAATTCCACATCAATTGAATAAAATTGAGTTTAAATTTCTAGAATGTCCATCTTTAACTCCATTTGAAATGTTTTCCATATTTATTTTGCTCAACACGAATATAGTGGCTATTAAATATTCTTACAGATACATTTTTCTTCTTATAATGTAGGCATCTACAAGCTATCATTATTAGCTTAGCCATGCAAAAAAAAATCAATCCTATAACCAAGTAATCTATGAAAGATAAATAATATTTTCTCTAAAAAATTGACACAAAACTCACAAAAATAATAGGAAAGCTTAGATTTGCAAAATGATTGAGTTGCACAATAGAATTAAAATTGATAAACTAGTGAAAAAAAAGACAACAAAGGTCTTTATTTATAAAAGTCGAGGTAAAACAACCCTAGAAAGGCTTACTTTTTGAGAGAAGCATTATAAAAATTTTTTAAAAAATGTATAAGTGTTAGTGAAATAAAAAATAATAAAAGTCCTCACCCAAAGAGTCAAGAGCCTATCTCTCCATTACTTTATGTGAGAGCTCAATAGATTAATCCAGAGCAAACCACAAAAAACATATGGTAATGCAGAAAGGTATAAACCATTAAAGAGAATAACTAATTATTATAAAAAATCACATCATCCCACCAATAAAGAGATGAGAGTAAAGTTGCAAGAGTAAGAGTTGTCAAGAGTTAAATAATAAAACTATGTTTGGCAATATTTAATATTATATTTTAGAAAAATTAAGGGAAAACTGCTTAAAAGTTATATTTGCAAATTAATACCTCTTGAAGTTTTAAATTTGCAAAAAAAGCCTATGAAGTTTAAGAGCATTTTAAAAGAATATTCTATTTTAACCTAGAGAAAATATGGCTAAATAGATATTGTTTAATCACAACTAAATGAAGTTTATTTCGGCAAGGTATAATTCTATTGATGATCTAAGAATAGCAATGAAAAATGTAGCTATTTCTAAATATTTTGAATTTACCATGAGCAATTAAAGAGGAAATGATACACAATTTGATGCAAAAGAAAGACTCATTTAATCTTTTTTTATTGACAAAGATTCATCTTACTTGTGAATAAACATTCATGTAATGGGATAAAGAATTTGGGAAACAAAAAGACATTGGTGAATTGGATTGTAGATCATTTCAAGTAATGAGTGAGAGGTAAATTAAAGGTGATTCCGAAAAGCATGATAGCTAAAATATATTGCAAGCATATTAAAAAATTTGGAAAGAAAACAAGAAAATTACAAAAAAAATTTATAGAGATTATGATATAACTTATACAAAACTACTTGAATATGAAAATTTTCTTATTTTAAGAAATTTAGATAACATATTTCATATCAAAGCTGATGGAAATTCAAATTTTAAAAGGCTTTTTATCTTGTATAGTGTTTGCTTTATTATTAGTTTTGTGTGTTATTATCTTTTAATCAATCTTGATATGACATATTTGAAGTTAAGATACCTTTGATATATGTTTGTAGCAAGGCCAATTGTTCTCTCTTACATTTAGTGTGATAATTACTAAAAATAAGGATAATAAAAATTTGGGTTTTTTATTAGAAAAAAGGTGTGTTAGAAGGTGTTCAATTGGTATTTAATAATGTGTATCATAGATTTGTATTAAATATTTTATTAAAAACTTTTGCAAAGTGTTTAAGCTTGCTCACTTACTTTGGAAAGCATATTGTGCTCTCATACCTTTAAACTTTAATGTAACTATAATAGATTTACAATAAGAATCTAAATGCTAATTCTTCCAAAATATTAGACATCTGCATTTTTTGTTTGCTTAAGCAAACCTATATAGTGAAAATACCTAGAATATGCTTGGATATTCTAGGATATTCTACCATTTAATGGTTGGTATTTATTTAGATTAATCTGGTATTTATAATTTATAAACTTTCCTAAACACTTTCTAATATATTCTTTTTTATTCTATCATCTAATGGTTGATATGCAATAAGATTAATCTTGTGTTTATAAATTACAAACATGCTTATAATTATAAACTTTATTTGATCAATTAGATTAATAAGTAATAATAAAATTACCATTAAGCAAACCAAGCGTTGCTACACGCAACGCGTAGCAATTTAGTAATGATTTTGACATTTGACAAGTAATATTTGGATGGTTCTCACATGTAAGGCTGGAGAATTCCCTGGATTTCACCTCACCTCTTCATGACTTTCTCCTGCAATCACATCAGCCACAGCTCTACAAGACAGGCTTCTTTGCATTCTCGAGCAGCTCTTTATTCAACAAAAAACTGGTCTGATGCTGCTTGGGCTCTCATGATTGTAAAGAGCTTGTTATGTAAGGTTATGTTATGTAAAGACCCTGGGAAAACTACAATTTTCGAGAAATCTCCACTCCAGCTCTGCAGCAGTTTGTGAACATTCCACGGTCGCAAAATTAATGCTCAACAGCGGAAGGGTGTATCATGCGTTCCATCACTATTTCATCCAGGGAAATACATCTTTTTGGTAGTGTGCATAGTTTGTGATCAGGTCATATAGAGAGGTTCCTAGGATACTGGTTGCGTTTCATCAATCAGCGGCACCCACAAGGAAACTTTATAGTGCTGAACGTGTTTGCAACCACAGGCACAAGTATGGAAAGCATAGTGTGTGCTCGAACAACGGGTGTCCACCTTAAACTAAACTGGTGCGGGTAGAAATTTCAAGGTTAATGGTTTGGACGCCCATAACGTAGATAATCTTGGAAAGCATTTTCATTCCTTGGCAAACTTCTAATATGAAGAACCTATATGATTCTCATGATCATCTTGGCGGTTTAGGTGTTAGCAACGCAAGCGCATGGAAGAAGCCCAGGAGGACGAGGATTAATCCCAGGGAATTTACCAGGGTGGATTCCCTGCCAAATCTTTCGATGGCCTGGGAAGTTTGGAGAAAAGTTAACTTCTCCAAGAGGCCCGTCTCGGCAGTAACTAGGCTCAAAGTGTAGAGAAAAATCCCCGAGAAGATGTGCCATGGGAGAATGGAAGATCGAGCGGCGGTGGAGCCACCGGGGTACCAAAATGAGACGAATCCCACCGTCCACTGCAAAAAAAAACAAGCGTAAGTCCTACTAGAAACCAAATTCCAAAAATTCCAAAGTTCTAGGATCATCCTAGAACTTTGAAAGGAACATCAAGAGACAAAAACTATCTCGAAGAAAGACTCTTCGAGATCACTGGGGAGAAAAGTTTTGAAACGAGGAAACGTTTCTGGGATTTAACCAAGGAAAAAACAGGAATAAAGAGAGGAGAGAGGAAAAAAAAACTGCAGGGAAAGAAAACCAAGCACAAGGCATGCAAGTGTTGAAGAACTAAAATCAAATTAATGAGGATGGAGCTGTGAAATCGAACCTGCGTGACAAAGAGGGTCATGGTTGTGAGGCCCAACCACGAATGCAAGCTATAAAAGTTGTCAATGCCTCTGTCATTGTGGAACTTGAGAGCCGCGAGAAACCCCACAGCTCCCAGGACGAGCGCCAATCCTTGTGCCAGGAAATGGATCGCCTTCTTGTAGTTCCTGCTGCCAGTCAGTGTTCTATACGTTAGATTCGCTGCGAGAGAGAAAGAATTAATGCGCTGACCACTTCAACTCTCCGAAAATCTCGATCGATAGAGTAGATCTTACCTTGACCGTGCACGAAGACGAAGCCCGCGATCATCAACACCGGATGGAACTGTGGATCCAGCGATCAGCCAGCGAGAAAGAAACGAATCGAGCTTACATTGAAGAGGAGATCCTTGTTGGGGGAATTCCAGAGCAGACCTCCCCTTACATTTCCACACCAGACGCAAACCAGCCCCAGAGCAGCGATTCCCAGGAGATGATTGATCGCCAGCGCCGCCTCGTCAATTCCCCGGGATTCCTCACCGCCGCGGACGCCGCCGCCGCCGCCTCTGCTAGATCTGTCCCAGGATGGAAGCGGCCCATCATGGGCGCCAGAGATTTGAGCTTTCTTCAAATGGAGCTGTCGCATTGAACAAACCCTAAAAAGAGTGAGCTCTAACAGTATATTCCAGGTTTATATATCTAGGTTAAGGAAAAAAGTAAAGCCCTAACCCTAACCAGGGTTTATCATTACCTTTTCCAAACTAAAAGGTAGCGTGTATAAAAGGTGGTAGGGTTTGTAAGTCGCTAGCATATTCCTGACATTTGTATGGATGGGCTCAGATTTGCGGGTAGAACATTTAATTTCATCTCATTGTGTAGAAATGGTTTGACGATTGGAACTTGGTTGGAAGACTCTTTACGCAACATGGTAACTCAGTCTTCAGCTTTGTCGGAATTTTTTCTTGTAAGCAAAGCTAGGATCTCACACCATGACCTTTGCTGATCTTTGATTTCTCCCTTTACACAGGAACGTTTGAGCACCACTCAAGCCGCTAAACCGGAAGAAACCTGGGTGGGCTGTACTCTCATTGTTCTCATGGCATTCACCATGCTGTCCGCTCAAGTGAAGAGTTTGTGCTACTGGTAGCGAAGTAATCCCTGCTCTAGTTGAGATTGAGCAAACATCATACCTTGGATTTTGGAAGTTGGATTTTGCATTGCACAAGCTCTTTTGCTCTTAGATTCTTGCACTGCTGCACGTTGATCCTGCGGCATGACGAAGTTCGTTCCATCCTGGAGAGAGATACGCACAAGTTTAGAAGATAAAAGAGAGAAAACAGCTTTGATCCCAGGAAGTTGCAATCGGAAAAAATTGACAAAACCATGCCTTTGCAGAGGAAGTGAAGAAAAGCTCGTACGCGGACGCACAGTCCTTCCCTTCAGCAGCACTAAGACACATTTCTGGCGCTTTGCGCAGCGCAAGCACACACAAGACAGACAAGACGTCCTGCAAGCATACGACCACCAGCAGAAAAGCAGCACATGCAACATCTCTCTAACCTCAAGCACAGCCAAAAAGAAAGCAAAAAAAAGGAGGAGTTCAGAAGAAAAAAGAACGCATACCTTTTTGTCAATGCTGCTTGCGGCTGCTGGCCTCTCATTGTCTCCAACAACGCCCACGGATTCATCAGAAAGCTGCGGACATTCCCTTCCTCAATCGGCCGTCACCGCCGAGCGACGCGAGAGAAGAAGTTCGGAGAAGATCGCCCACCGCCAACAGCTGACGTCAGTCTTGTGCGAGACGAGAAACGTACACAGCGCGTCGAATGAAAAGCTCCTCATGCCTGCCAGCAAACAAAGCCCATTACTCTTTCCAGTATTTTAATCGCCAAGGCAGCAGGCAAGGAATTCAATGGAGCAAGAACAAACTCCAGGAAAAGTTTAACAACATACCTCAGTCACGGATAGCTGCGCTGCTGGGATTTACGTTTACGTTTCGGAGCCAGAATCTCTCCTAGATTTCTCATCTCTGCCGCTGCTGCTACTCGATCATATTTAGGCCTGATCTAGTCTCGCATAACGGACGGTTTCACCTCCTTATGATAGTATAGTACTCGAGAAAACGTTTCGAAGCCTCCGAAACTCCTCCAGGCCTTTCCGCTAGACTGCGCCGCCCGGACAAGCCCAAGTCACCCTCTGCAACCCCGCCTTCCTCCCATGAAACAGCTTGCGGAGGCCCGCCAGTGTACTCTTGGTCTCCCTCACCGGCCCCATGCACATCGGAACGTTTAGAACCGGCGCCACCCTCACGCTCGACGAGAAAGATCCCGGCGCTCCGGACGACGACGACGACGACCCTGTTTTGTCGCCCGGATTCGCTCTCCTCCTCCTCCTGTTCTTGCTCTGGTCCGCGTTCTTCCTGCTACACCTCTCCAGATTCATCCACAGGATCCGGCCCGAGTTGGTTGACTTTGATCGCCGGCGCGAGTTTCCGGAGCTGCTAGTTGAGCTGGATCGGGTCAACTCGATGACGGAGGGAGTGGTGTCACCGGGTTGTGCCGAATTACCGTCGCCACTGGGCGATGGAACAGGAGCTGGCCTTGGTGGCGGAGTTCTTCCCAATTGCCGCCGGAAGAACAGCGTCACGAGCTTGAGAGTGTGGAGGCCTGGGTAGTACGACTTGGACGAATTCCCTTTGCTGCTTGCTGTGGCGTGGAAACCCCGTCCGGCTGGCAGAACTACCGTGGGCGATCCGGGAGGAAACGATGCCGACTTGACAATGAGAGGCGAGGCACATCCCGACGAAGCACACGACCTGTCCCGCGATGAGCCACCGCCCGATTCCTCCTCCAGCAGCTCCTTGACGAGCAGGATTGGCGATCGATGAGACGACGGCAGCAATTGGAGCGGGAGGAGCTTCCCCTCGCAGAAGATCTCGTCGGCTGGCGACCCCCCGGGGCACTCGATGGAGAGGCTAAACTCGAATTCGGTGGACCATTCCAGGACGCCCGATGCCTCCTCCCTGCGTGGCGAATCTTTCCCTGCGAGGACCCCAAAATCTGTCGAGAACGAAATCCGAGGGCTCAGCCATCCATAGCCTGTCGCTGCTGGCGCCGTGCCGTGGCAGTCTGGGAAATTCTCTGCGACCTGGGGAGCTGGAGACTCGGAGGCGGCCATCTCGATGCAAAGAAACGCTGCTTCTTGGCCCCTGCTTTTCATGGAGAGGAGGAGATTTGGGAGCGCATTCAAAGAAAAGCGAGGAATGTGGGGGGAGCCATTCAATGGCGGCCAAAGAGGAGGCGAAAAGCGGGGGGATGCCAAAGCCCTATCACGGGAATCCAACCGCGCAGAGGAAATGCCGAGAGGAAAAGCGTGAAAGCCGAGAGAGCGGCAAGAGCAGTGAGACGACGATCGATCGATGCCTTTCCTGGCAAGAAAACCGGGGCGATTCCGCTCGACACGCAATGTACCTGCGATGATCGTGGATGATCGCGATGCGCGGCGATCGAAATATCGAAATCTGGCCGGGCGTCGCTCCTTGCGGTACGCTCTCGCTCCTCCCGCTCGAAGATGCCTGGATGAAACCACGACAAGAGGGCTTTGCCCGGATTTTAAAAAGCCCGGGGTGCCGTACACCGAGGGCGCGGTGTACGGAGCTAAAGGCATCGAACGGTAACGACCAGGTTTATGGAGGGTCATGATTAGCCGGACGCGTTGGCGTTTGGAGCATCCGGAAGAATCCTCTTGTCAAGCAGAAGATTCAAGCGCATCTAACACGAAGGAAGCTTATAGAAGGTAGAAGAACAAGAAAACGATTTGGAAAGAAATGAAGAAATGTTTGGATGGGTGAAGCATACCATACGTTCAATCATTTTGAATCTTGTTGTGATTCTTTTTGTTTACCAACATTTGTCCTTCGGCCTGCAGACTTGCAAGGCCCACAATATTTTCCAATGCAAGCTCATCTTTCTTTTGCCATTTGGCTCAAATCTTGACCAAAAGATTATTGATCAAAAGAGCATCTACTACATTAACAAAACTTCACAAAACTTAACAATAGGTTACAAAAAAAGGTATTTTAAAAAATTAGACAAATTCCTTTTTTTTTGAGTAGTTTTACTTCTTAAAATAGTTTTGAACAGAGACTTAATATTTATAATAAGAAATAATATATAAATCAAATTATATTATTTATACTCTTTAATATAATATTTATAAAGTTATGAGTTAGATATATCCATCATTTAGAGAAGCTTTGACAAACATTCCTGACAAGCTACATGAACTGAGATTCTAATTGTTTTGTCTCCTAGATAGTTTTGATAAGTCTATACTATTTGATAGTCTTAATTTTTCCTCATTTTTACTGTGTTTGGGAGTGGTGGTTAGTGTAGTTGTGATTTGTATGGATCTACAAGGATGAGAACATATCTCTCAACTAGATGTGTTTTCTCAAGGTTTATAGAAAATACAATAGTATAATGCACAATACAAACACATAAATATCAACTAAAAAGTCCTAGTAGTGTTTATATACATACATATGTATGTATATATGTACATATATATGTATTCTTCATTTTGATCAAAGAATTTTGTGTTTACTTCTATATAGCTATGAGAAATAATTTAAATTTCTTTGGGATAATAAAAAGGATTTTGATATGAAATTAAAATACATATGAGTACATGGATTATGACTATCATGGAATATGGAGAGAGATTACAATATATATATATATATATATATATATATATATATATATATATATATATATATATATATATATATATATCAATTAACCTAAAAACCCTAGTTTATATGCATGAGCGAATAGTCTAGATTGAAACTAATCTAACAGCTACGAAAATCCCACTACTCTAATATTAATATATGGCATTGTAGCCATACAATTGGATCTCACATCATCCCCTTCTCTCAAAATGATGGAAGATAATCAAGATTTTCTCATGGACAGGCCAGGATATGGAGAAACATCAAGAGGTAGCATTAATGGATTTATAAGTGGTGTTAATTATTTATGATCCATTTGTATGAAGTGTTTTAGCTATTGTATATGCCAATTTTTGGAGGATTGGCCTATTGGACATCATGCCAAACCTTATAAATTTGCCGTCCAACTTGCTGTAACATTTAATATGGTCTATTCTATTGAACAAGGAGCTCTTTAGATAAACCATGTATTGTAAGATTTGGAAAATAAACTAACATATAGTCATCCATTTTGTACTCCACAGGTGAACAATAATAAGAGTTGTAGCACCATTGTTATCCCATTTGTACACAGCCTAGGTGTTCAGTAAACTCTGCTTGACAAATGGACGAATGCTTGTTAAATATTAATTCTATGACCTAGCATCAGTAGCACGTGGCAAAACTCAACTCCGTTGGTAGTATCAGATTATGACCATATAAGAGTTTAAATGGTAAGGCACCAATAAAACTCTACACTTCTGTGACATACATATACTGAAGAGATGCAACTGAAAGTTCTGAATGCTGAAAGTTCATATATTTCATGATCATCCTTTTGGAGGTCCGAACGAGCCATTCCACCAAACCATCTGATTGTGGATAATAAACATTCATAAAAGTGTGGCATATCCTCAACCAAGATGTTAAAATATGAAATGCCTCAGCTATAAATGCAAAACCATTATCCAAAAGAATTCACTCCAAGCAATAATGCTAGAATACCACTCGATTGAGGAGGAAGTAGCCAACAGTAGTAACAAATACACTAACAAGAGCACCAACTTCCACCCAACGAATCAAGTAGTTAGAATTAATAATAATATACTTATTACCAACATCCCACACACACAACTAAGTCTGCCGCATCTTATGCACATGTGCGTGTACAGCTGTTGGAATAAAGAATGAAAACTAGCTCTGCCACACAACACAAATGTAAATGGTAATGTATGGTAACAAGTTGAGCAATAAAAGATAAACTCTAGTATGTATCAACCAACACGAAGAGAATAATAGAAAAATTTTTATTATAAAAACAAGCTTGGAAAATAAACACTTGATGAACTGATGCTAAGTGAACCCTTTAATAATACTCCTAAAAGAAATATGAAAGAGTCACTGATTTATTTGTACAAGGTTCTTCTACTACTCATATCACTCTTTGTTTTCTGGAAGCATCTTGATATCTAAACTTTCCACTACAGTAGCATAAACAGAACATTATTGATGCCAAGGTCTTCACCCAATAAATGGAGGTCACCAATCCGGACAATGTTGACAATACTAATAAGTATAACCAACTTCATTATATGCCTAATAGTAGACATTACAGCCACAACCACATCTTGGTTCTTGTTCTTGAACTCAGACAGTAGCAACATCATCTTCCATTAGAATAATACCATCTCCAATAGAAAATGGAGCTAAAGTACGTGCAGTGAGAAGTGGAAAAGGCGACATCTCATAATGTTATGTGTAGTGAAGAGCATCGTTAAGGGTGGCTGGAGTAAATGCATGCACAAATTTTACAAGATCTTGATGAAATGTTGGCCACAACATTCTCAACTTGATCTGCTCTGACATATTTTGCTCCACATGAAGCAAGAGGCTTCGAAAACAAATGCCAAATTGCATTATGGCTTCAGATGGCTCTTGACAAAGACAATACAATTTGTTGAAAGGCATTATCACAATCATTAGTATGTCCAAATGTGTGTTTGAAAACGTTCAGGAGAATACTTTAATCCTCATGAATGGCTACATTTAAACCATTATACCATTGAAGTGTTGTCCCTTAGAAACATGTGGGAAAATCATACAAATGCCAAACATCATCCCAAGAATGATATATAGCAATCACCATAAAGTGATTAATATGCATCATCTGTAGGATTCCATAGAAAAAATTCAGCCAGACACAAGGATTGACAACAAGAGTAGGAAGAGTTGTACCACATACTATGAATGCTGCCATCAACTAAGTTTAATTGTTCAACTACAACTATATATATCAAGCAATTGCAACAACTATTGTTCCAGAGTCAAAGGAGGAAGAGCTACTTTACCATGAACATGAACAAAAAAGAAAGAACAAAAGTGAAAAAGTTGAAAACAACTATAAAAAAATGGAGATCTAGACAATGCAAAAGTTAGATTTAAACCAAAATCCTAAATCCTAGCACTCTTTAGAAATAATCAAAATTGCCCCCCACTTCCACCATTGTGAGTGTATAAAATTTGGAAAGAGAATGTAGAAATGTGTATATCAATTAACCCAAAAACCTTAGTTTATATATAGGAGTGAGTGGTCTAGATTGAAACAAATCTGATACTTACTAAAATCTCATTATGCTAATATTAGTATACGGTATTGTATAGACCTCACAATATATAATTAAAATCAATTTTATGTTTAAATTATTTATTATTTAAATTGAAAATCATGAAATTAAAAAACTTTCATACTCTTTATTAAGCAATAAATTATTTAGATC